>NC_053497.1:50221355-50521355 GCF_905171775.1 Rana temporaria | reverse complement strand
TCTGATTACAAACCTACTCCTCACCATCTCAGCCTTCCCTCCCCTCCCTTCCCTTCTCTTCCTCTCTCCTCTTCTGTCTCCCCTCTTCTCTCTCTTCTCCTCAGGTTTTACTTCCTATGGTTTAGCACCTTCCTTATTATCGATCTCATCTCACCTCAATAGAGGACCGATAAACTGAAGGGTCTAACAAGTTAATTTGAGTTGCTCACACTGGTGTCCTTGGATGCATATAATGGAAATGTGTTATATTGTATAGTAGTATGATGGTTAATTTGGTCGTGGTCCCATTGTGGGGGCCGCTCCCTTGCTGCCGTATTGTGTATGTATCCTTGCTCCCTTGGCACCAAGTGTATGTTTGATGAAAATTTTTTCAAATAAAAACAATTTATAAAAAAAAAAAAAAAAAGAAGGAACGCCCATTCCCGAAGCCCATACCCGGAAGCGACGGAGAGGATGCGTCTCGTAAACGGGTAAGTACTGCACATATTTTAAAATAAATAGCCGATTCCCCTAGTAATAACGAGCAGGAATCTAAGGGGGAAAAGTGCCCTCTAAGGGTGAACCCCCGCTTTAAGGAGAGAAATTGGGCCACATAGTATAATTGAGGAGAGAGAAGTGTACTGCTGCTTCTTCTCCCCCAGCTCTTATGCAGCTGAAAAGAGAGGGAATGTGATCATTTATAAAAAAAAAGGGGGAAACATATATTATATATTTTTGTATATATATCTATACAAAAATATTTTGTCATTCATTTATATTTTAAACTGAAAGGGTTGTTTTACAAGATGATTGTTTACAATCACTTTAAGGCCCCGTACACACGGCCGAGGAACTCGACGTGCCAAGCACGTCGAGTTCCTCGTCGAGTTCTGGGATGAAGCCGCCAAGGAGCTCGGTGGGCCGACTTCTCCCATAGAACAACGAGAAAATAGAGAACATGTTCTCTATTTTCTCGTCGAGCTCCTCGGCGGCTCCATCGAGCCAAAACTGTACAGACGACAGAGTTTCTCGGCAGAATCCGGGTTTTGACCGAGTTTCTCGGTGAATTCTGCCGAGAAACTCTGTCGTGTGTACGGGGCCTAAAGCCCTGTACACACGGTAGGACTTTTGGCCAACCAACTTCAAAATCTGCAACTTTTCAAATTTGTCCGACCGTGTGTACGCTCCATCAGACCAACTTTTTCTGGTTTCATCCAACAAAAAGTTGGGTCTGCGAACGGACCAACTTTTCGGCAACAAAAGTCCGATGGTGCTTTGTGTGACCGTGTGTACAGCAATCCAACCAACTTTTGGACAAAGTGCAAATACGAATGCTCAAAACCAATGTTAAAAGCAACAAACAATAGCAGAAGTTAACCAAAGGGTGGCGGTAAAGAGCAGAAAATAGCAAAAAAAAACACATGATGTTAGGAAACTTTTAGAAAAGTTTGCAGAAAAGTCTGACTGTGTGTATGCTATGGGTGTGGCAGGACAAATCAATTAGGACAAAAATCCAAGGGAAATTTTGTTGGATGTCCTACCATGTGTACGGGGCTTTAACAGATTTAGCCCTGGTTCACACTGGGTACGATTTGGAACGATTTGAGATGCGATTTGACATGTCAAATCGCATCTCAAATCGGCGGCAATTGTCGGCAATGGCACTGTCCTAATCAGTGCGACGCCGCATCTGCGATTTCAAAAAGTAGTTCCTGTACTACTTTTTGCGATTTCGGGCCGCGATTTACATTAAATTGCGGCCGAAATCGCAGCAAAATCGTGGCAAAATCGCAGCCGCGAAATTGCGGTAAAATCGCGCATTTTACCGCGATTTTGAATTCGCAGCAGTGTGAACCTAGGCTTAGATACATTATCAAAGTGAAGCCAAACTCTAACTAAAACGTTACATGCAGTTGCACCAAACAGTTTATTTTGCGTTGGGGATAAAGTTTTACATAAATAAATAAAAGCTGATCATTGTAAGCACACCTATCAGTGGTAAATGGTTTGTCTCTATACTCAATTTTTTTAATTTTCAAGGGAGCTTGTTCTGTTGAAAAACAACAGGCTTACTGGCAGGATCACCAGGTATAAATCAAAGAAAAAAAGTCTAAAAAATAAAATAAATGCAGCCACCACATGCCGCGTACACACAATCATTTTTCAGCATGAAAAAAACGTCATTTAAAATGATTGTGTGTGAGCTGCACTTCGTTTTTCAGTTTCTGAAAAATGACAACATTTTTGAACATGCTGCATTTTTTAACGTCGTTTTAAAAAATTTTGTTTTTCGGGTTGTAAAAAATGATCGTGTGTGGGCTAAAACGACATTTTAAACCCATGCATGCTCAGAAGCGAGTTATGAGACGGGAGCGCTCGTTCTGGTAAAACTACCGTTCTTAATGGAGTAAGCACATTTATCACGCTGTAACAGACAAAAAAGCGCAAACCGTCTTTTACTAACAAGGAATCGGCTAAAGCAGCCCAAAGGCGAATAGAACTTTAGAGTGCCGTCGTACGTGTTGTACGTCACCGCGCTTTGTTCATCATTTTTTAAAAATGATGGTGTGTGGGCAACGTCGTTTTTAATGATGAAGTTGGAAAAACTTCGTTGTTTGGACATGCTGAAAAACTGCGTTTTCTTTCTTGCTGAAAAATTATCGTGTGTACGCGGCATAAGAATTGCTAAGCTGCAATATAATAAATGTTTAATGTTATAATAAATGTTTGCTTTTGGGTACTGCTCTGATTATGTACCTACAATTCTATAATCTCCAGGAAGCTTATGTCTCGTTGGCATTTGCTCTGCACTTTTCTAAATTTTTCTATTTTGCCTTCTGACATTTTCACCTCCTATTTTTCATCTTTGACAGATACAGATGACCTTCCTTTTTGGGCTATTATTCTCATTGGACTTGCCTCGGCATGTGGGATGTTCTGTACTTTTTGGACATGCTGTGGGGTAAGTACAGTTCATCCAGACAGTTCTGTTCCTACTATTAGGCTGGGTGAGAATTTTGTCTCATGCCGCATACACACGATTGGACATTCGGACAAGAAAACCGTGGATTTTTCCGACGGAATGTTCGCTCAAACTCATTGAACTTAATTTTTCTTGGCTCGTCGTAGTGTTGTGCGTCACCGCATTCTTAACGTTTGGATTTTCAGACAACATTTGTGTGACCGTGTGTATGCAACTCAAGTATGAGCCAAAATTCAATCTGAAAAAAAAACCACAGTTTTGTTGTTGGAATTTCTGATCGTGTGTACGCGGGATTAAGCTTGTTTTTTCTTTTTGTATTAATGTTTTACAATCCTTAATTCATGACATAGCTTGCTATTATGCATAGCAGAAGCCATTTTTGATAATTACTTATACAGGCTCTTTTTTCTTTTCTTCTGACAGTTGTTGGCTGGTCGGCGGAAAGATCAATATGAACTTCCAGTGTATAATGTGCATAATATATGAAGAAGAAAAAAAGATTTGAAAGGTGGTCACTGAATGTTTAAGATTTCTCCCTGAAAATTTCAGTCAGCTTCATACAGTGATGCACTTCTAGAACTATCAACTTCCAGAATGAAAACAATAAAGTGGTTGTAAATCCTTATATATACCCAGTGAAGTGACTGGCCTCCTGTGATACACAGAGAAGAAACAAATCCTCCTGCATATGTTGTACCTATTTATCTGTAACCCTGGCTGTTCTATAGCTGTTGAAAGTACAACAGTGAATGTTACACACAGCACAGCAGAGAGCATGGAGCTGAGTGTAATCTGAGGCCTGAGGGGAGTGAAAGGACACACCCCTTCTACACAGTCTCATAAGGAAATATGCACAGCTGAGGCTTTCAACAACCTGCTGTGTTGCTGAAGGAGGGTGGGACATCTTCCGGGATTGACTGATGTTGGCATGGACTGGCAGAAGTGACTCATGCTGATAGCAGAGACAGAGATCACACTTGGTGCTTTGGATGGAGACATGTACACACAATAGAAGAATATGCTGTGTTTATTCTTCATTTCAGAGGTTTACAACCACTTTTGGCAATGTCAATACACCACACATGAACTTAAAAATAATTGACATTTCTATCTGGAGAAGAATACAGAGGACAAGGGGACAGTTGTTGCTTATGAATTATAAAAGATGTCACATGAAGCATGAAGTTCTGGTTTACCACTCCCGTGGACAAGCTAATGCGGTAATTCACCAGAACAAGTTCTTTGTAAGCATAACGCAGAGCCTTTACATTTAGGTCACATGACTTAGAAGGGCCAATAGAGGGCTTTTGGATAAGTCAGTCCCCTCACAATAAAAGAGGGAGGTCATAGCAGCCATATACTGTATTTGTGTTTTATACAGTGCCTTGAAAAAGTATTCATACCCCTTGAAATTTTCCACATTTTGTCATGTTACAACCAAAAACATAAATGTATTTTATTGGGCTTGTATGTGATAAACCAACACAAAGTGGCACATAATTGGGAAGTAGAAGGAGTAGGTGTAATGTCGCGTACACACGATCTGAAATTACACCAAGAAAAGTCTGATGTGAGCTATTGGTCGGAAACTCCGACCGTGTGTATGCTCCATCGGACTTTTGCTGTCGGAATTTCCGCCAACAAAAGATTGTCAGTCTGACACCCCGCAAATTCCGATCGTGATGCTTCTTACCACGTGATCAGCTGTGACCAATCACAGCTGATCACAGCGTGAACCAGGAAGTGCCCGTAAATGGCATTCCTCGGTTCGCGCTGACAGGGAGAGCCGATCGGCGGCTCTCCCTGTCAGAGGGGGCGGGGTTCTGTGCTGATAATCAGCACATTGATTATCAGCACCGCCCGCTCAGATGTATCAATCACCTGCCAACCAGTGCCCAGCAATGTACCAACATTAAATTCTGCCATTACCCACCAGAGTGCCAATCACTGCCCACCACAGTGCAAATCAGTGCCCAACACAGTGCTAATAACTGCCCAGCAGAAACACCTGTCAGTACTTATCAGTACCTCATCATCAGTGCTGCCCATCAGTGCTGCCCATCAGTGCCACCTGTCAGTGCCAATCAGTTCTGCCTATCAGTGCCAATCAGTGCTGCCTGTCAGTGTCCATCACAGTCGCCTGTCAGCGTCCATCACAGCCGCCTGTCAGTGCCCAACAGTGCCACCTATCAGTGCACATCAGTGCTGCATATCAGTGCCGCCTATTGGTGCCCATCAATTCTACATATCAGTGCCTCCTCATCAGTGCCCATCAGTGCCACTTTATCAGTGCCACTCATAAGTGCCCATCAGTGCCGCCTCATCAGTGCCCATCAATGCTGCCTCATCAGTGCCCATCAGTGAAGGGGAAAACAAAATTTTATGACAGAAACTAAGAAAAAATATTTTTTTCAAAAATGTTGGCCTTTTTTAGTTTGTTCAACAAAAAATAAAAACCCCAGAATTGTACAAATACCACCAAAAGAAAGCTCTATTTGTGGGAAGAAAATTATAACAATTTTGTTTGGGTACAGTGTTGCATGACCGCGCAATTGTCATTCAAAATGGGAGAGCTATGAAAGCTGAAAATTGTCCTGGGCAGGAAGGGGTGTAAGTGCCTGGTATTAAAGTGGTAAAAGCGACGCAGTGATGTATCACAAAAAATGGCCTGCTCATTAAGGGGGGAAATCTTCCTGTCTTTTAATGGTAAAACTACATTTTTGCAAAACTAAAATTAGTTGTCAGTTTTAAAGTAAGGAGACAATTTTTACAGCCTGAAGAAGACTGCATTAGGTATACAAGGTTAATTTTTAGTGCTCACAAGGATGACCAGAAACTCAAAGGGTAATAAATCTACACTGCTAAGACAGCTAAACAAATTCTTCTTACTGCACAGCCTGCAAAAAAGAATCTGTCACTAGCAACAATTACTCCATTCTCTTCCTGTAATGCCGCGTACACACGATCGGAAATTCCGACAACAAAAGTCCGATGTGAGCTTTTGGTCGGAAATTCCGGACGTGTGTAGGCTCCATCGGACTTTTGCTGTCAGAATTTCCGTCAACAAAAGATTGAGGGCAGGTTCTCTATTCGCTCTCCTGTATGCAATTCTGACTCACAAAAAAAAAAACGTGCAAAAAAACACGCTTGCTCAAAATCAAGCCGAAGAGCCAAACTTCCCATTGAACTTCATTGATCTCGGCTCGTCGTACATCTTGTATGTCACCGCGTTCTTGACGGTCGGAATTTCCGACAAGATTTGTGTGACTATGTGTATACAACATAAGTTTGAGCCAACATTCCGTCAGAAAAAATCTACGGTTTTCTTGGCGGTATTTCCGATCGTGTGTACGTAGCATAAGTCTGTCTTCTTGGCTGGAAACATCACAGATTTATGCAGTGTACCTTCAGTAGAAGTTTGGGTTTAGGGTGATACCATTTCTTGGCTAACTAAATAGCTTTCGTAGCATGCTGACCTCTTCTTTAGACAAGATGTCAGAATATGGGGTCTGTTTGCTTAGAAGTCTTGCACTACAACCTACAGAAGTTAACTAGCCAAAAAACGGTATCATCCTAAACCTAAACGTTTTTTACTAACACAGTACAACACTCAGCTGATACAGTATAGCTTGTAGCCAGAAGAGGGCAGTGCTGATTGGCTTTTTTACTATTGGATTCATAATCTGTAGTCTGTGTTTGTATGTGTTGCTCTTACATGTTTTTCTGCATTGAACATGTGAACATTTTAATTTTGTTTTTTCAAAATTTTTGTGGTTGAGGAAAAAAATCCCACACTAAGATACTAAGAACATTTCTGTTTTCTATTTCTTGATGTTGGATAGAAAATAAAATGGATTGAATGTATTTTCCTAAATACGTACACCTTTGCACACATCCTAAGAGATAGTGCCCCACATTCTGCCCATAATCCCCATATGTCCCATAGGCCTGGCAGAGACCCTTGGCATGTCTTCATCGGATCTCTCTTCAAGATAAGGATACTACTACTAGGATAAGTAGGGTGAACTTCCAATTTCACATATCAACATCAACAAAGGACTCATCAAACCTGACGTGTTTCGTCTACAAAGACTTCAACTGGGGTATCTTTCTCGTAGCCAGAAGAGGAAGCTTTGTAGATAGAAACACATCAGGTTGGATGAGTCCTTTCCATGCCATTTTGCCTGAATTTTATGCTTTTGTGATCATAGAGGAGATTTTTTGCTTGATGCAATACATCTTGGAATCTATGTAAAGTCTTTTTATTCCAAATAAACCCGTAACCATACAGTTTTTCACTATGTGGAGGCTTTCTGTTGTTTTTTATGGAAGCTGTTAACCTTATGGTGACCTTAACCTTATGTGACCTACCAAACGGTTCTGTGGTTGGAGGAGGTTTTTTTTACCATCTGGGACATTGCCATCCTGATCCATATTCTCACATGCTGGGTCAAGGTTGTCTGAGGTGGCTCAGCTGAGGAGGAAAAATTATACCACTCACTCTCCAGAGTTTTGATATCACATGCCTGATTGATGCCACCTTCTGGTAAGTGTATTTAATCTTCTCCCCTGGGTGGTGGATGCACACATGGCAGTGACTACTTTAGTCCTACACTCCTGGATTCCTTCCCATCAATCTATACAGATGGATTAATGCTTTAATCACCAATGGGACTTTACTATCAAAGCTGATTTACAATTTGCACAGAACACTTTATTTAGAGACACTATTAATCAGATGATGGTGTTCGAAGTTTTTTGTATATGCTAATTCGAGATTTTCCTAGCTTGTGACGGAAAATATTAATTATATGAAGACAGGAGGCGAGTATCTTATGCATTATCTTTCTTTAATAATGCCCATAGCAGAAATACAGTAAACATTTATTGTAACTTAAAAAATTCAAAGAACTACCCTTCCCAGCAGTCCCTGGGCCAGTGTAGCCCCTCCCAGACCGTAGCCTATATAAGGGACTGTCTGAGGTAACCTATTCCTCTTTCTTCATGCGAATTAGTGTAAACAGGAACCGAAAGATTAGACATCTCCGCGGTTGCCGGGAACCTTCCGACCGGAACACAACATCCGAATCTGGAGGAAACGAAAGGACAAGGCCAACACGGACCAACTTTATCCGGACCAACTTCATCCCAACGGGGACTATAGGAAACCCAAACCATTCGGAGCCGACCGGTCAGTTGTCCTCAGGAACATGGACCAACGGATTCAGTCAACGGCATCCCGACTCCGGATCTGGAACGCAGTAGGAACCTCCATCTGCGGTGAACTAAACCCATGGATCGAAACGGACAGCAATCCCAACGGGGATAGTGAAAACGAACTCCCGGGGCGTACCAGCCTCCGACTTGCAGGGTGCGTGGTTCATCAGTCTAGAACGAGAGAGAGACAACCTCGTGACAGGGTTGGGTTGGGAGGGAAGATACTCGCCTCCTGTCTTCATATAATTAATATTTTCCGTCACAAGCTAGGAAAATCTCGAATTATACATCAGACAGGAGGCTCATATCTTATGCAAGTTCAAAGCTATAACAATGCATATGACCAATAACAATCAAAATAATCCACAACACTGACATAGATATGTGTACCTCCTGTTCAAAGCGGGATTGGCGGAAAAGCGGTCGCTGACAACAGTCCGCCGCTATAGTAAGTCACAGAGGAAACCGGGAAGAGAGGATTAACGTAGGAACGAGGAGTTGAAAGACTTGCGAAGATCGCAGCGAGGCTGTCAAGGACATATAAGTCTGTAGACAGCGGACCACATACAGTTGTGGATGTGCGGGGAAGAACGGGTAGAAAACCGATCGAAGTACCGTCTGGTCCAACGCACGACGGAAAAAGACTTGAGTCTCTGAGGCGAGGAATGACGCCTGGATATGTCCAAAGCCTTGACGTCTGACCCACGATGATGGAAACCAGACACAAGAAGACAGTAAGCTCGAAAGACAGTAACCTCAAGACAGAGTGTCAACGTCCCCCAGCCCGAGAACATGATCATGACCTTGGAAAAATCCCAAGTGTGCTGGTACATTGGGCGATTTAAACTTAACGCCTTCAAAATTGACACACCAACGGATCCAAAGAGTCTGCCAGATAATTGGCTATTACAGACCCTGGCGCTTGAACGGGGTCGACCCGTCGTTGATCACACCAAGTAACCCAGAGTCCCCAGGTAGATCGAGATGCCGATCTAGTCCCGGGGCCCAGTCCAAGGCAGGGAATCCCTAGCTGTTCCCGCAAGGTCGTAGTCTGCGACCGGAACCCCGATACTAACCATGTGAGGAGAGGTAGGATGTGCTTCGTGAGTAGAGGGTGCAGATCCCCGTTCGGACCAGCGAGGAGGTGGGGGGAATGAGGAAACAACCTGGGGAGTTCCACCGTCATCCTCAGAAGGAGGGGAAACCATGGCTGCGTCGGCCACCACGGAGTGAACCGCACGACTGATGCCCTCCGGCTCGCTAAGTGAAGGAGGACCCTGAGGGTCACCGGAACAGGGGAACGCGTAATGTGTCCCCTGTGACCACGTTTGGTGGAGGGCGTCCACATGGTGCGCCTCCGGATCCGGCCTCCGGTTGTAAGAGCGCGGAAACTGGTGGTTGATACGGGGAACGAACAGGTCCATAGAGAAGGATCCGCGAAGTGAGCGAGGATCAGGGACCCTGACCGGCGCGTTCGCCAATCGTTGGAATCGGTCAGGTAACGAGAATCCAATCTGCCACCCTATAGGGATAGTCTGTGGCATATCCCGCAATCGGGACGATGTTGCATTCCAGGCAGAAGTGCCCGAAGTCTTACTAGATCCGCTAGGATTCTGGATCAGGGGCCCACCAAGCGATCGACGTACCGGACTGCGGGTACGTTGTCCGAACGCAATAGCACACAGCAGATGGACGTGCGTGGCAACAGACTTCCGATGGCAAAAAAGGCCGTCAGGGGTGTACGTGTTGATGTGCAGCCGAGGGTTCTCTGCGGACCACGTCCTACCGGAGGACGAGGGACTGCACCGAGCACCCCAGCCGAGGCGGCTGGTATCCGACCCTATGACGAAATCCGGTGAGGAGTTGAAAATGTCTCGCTGTTCCGTTTGACGGCATGACGTAACCACTACCGTAGGTCCATCATGGCTTCACTTAGTTTGTATAGCGAAGCCCCTAGCGAAGATGTAGAGTCTCGAGTCTCTGGAGGGTTCGACAGTGAAGAGGGGCTGGAGAGTGGCCTGGATTGACACCGGGAACAGGCCGACTAAGCGAGTCAGTCCGCGTAAGGACACCCGCTGCTGCCCAGCATGATACTGATGTCTTTGCGGATGGCGGCTAATTGGGTATGGGTAGCCGAAGGATCGCTCGGTTGGTGTCCACCAAGAACCCCAAAAAACTCTATCTCCTGAAATGGGGAGACAATAGGTGTTCGTGATCTATGAGGAGTCCCAGATCGCGAAGCGATCCGACCATCCAGGAGGCGTGTTCGCTCGCTAGGCGAGGGGAACCAGCCATTAGAAGTAGGTCATTCAAGTAGATGTTCAACCTCACCCTTGTTCCACAGGGCAGTAAGTTGGTGAGATTTCTCAAGCTCCCACCGGACGAAAAACCGCCTTTCTTCTTCCTGATCGGGAAGATGTTGTTGAGGAAGTTCAAAGAGAGCGGGTCCATCTCTACTATCGGCTGTTTGGTCCAAGGTCTAGCAACCTGTTGTCCATTAGGACGGTGTTTAGGTTTGAAAAACCGAATGGGATGGTGAACCAGGTATACGCCTGGTAATATAACTCCATTTGTCCTACCGTCTTAAAGATATCCTCAATTAGCGTGATCCCATTGTGCTAGGTCAACCGGCTTACAGAGGCGGTAGCCTGCTCACTAAGGCGTAGGGTTAGGTGATAGGTCCAGAGATCTAAGACCCAGTACTGTGAGGTCCCAAAGGCCCTCTCTATTCCCTTCCTGGAATACTAAATGATTATGGGATCCACCTCTGGAGTGAGCACCACCGTATTTGGTAATGGAAGGGTGAGTATTTCACCCTCAACTTGTCTGGTTAGCGTACCGATCGATCTCCGGGTCCAGCATTCGATCTATTGGATCACCTCAGGTAGAGGTGCCCAGTCACCGGAGTGTGGGTGGCCAATCACCTCCTGATCGAAAAATGGTACTCCACAAGAGTCCAATAAGGTTTTACCCTGGGACCTAGGGTTGGCGTCGTCATGGAGCGCCATGTGCCCACTGCTCACATAATCATCATCATTATCATCATCATTTTCATCCTCAGACTCAAAGGTGTTAGCCGCCTCGTACTCCGCGGACGACTCTGGAAGAGTCCACGAGGAGTCTGGCTCAGTCCGTCTAGCGGATCGCTGCCTCTGCATGTGCATCTCCCCGAGGCTCGGGGGTCGATTGGAGTCTGGGAAGGCAGTGGGTCGGCAGGCCCGGGAGGGTACTGCCTGGGGCATGTTATTTACTTCCCCTGCCGGGGAGTCCGTGGGTCGGCAGTCCTGGGAAGGTACTGCCTGGGGCATGTTATGTACTTCCCCTGCCGGGGAGTCAGAGGGTCGGCAGTCCTGGGAGGGTACTGCCTGGGGCATGTTATTTACTTCCCCTGTCGGGGAGTCAATGGGTCGGCAGTCCTGGGAGGGTACTGCCTGGGGCATGTTAATTACTTCCCCTGCCGGGGAGACGGAGGCCACATTAATGTGACGGTGCATACGGGACGCCATGCCCTACTCAGGGGCGTTATATCCTTGCCGGGAGATCCGGACATAGGGGTGCATGTGGGTTGGAACAACCGATGCCCTGGTAGTCTGGACGGACCTACTGACCAGCTCAGGAACCAGTGCAGCACTGAGGTAGGTAGGGCCTTCCAGGGCTGCGTGCACCACTTCAGTGGCACCAGTAGGGAGTAAAGGATCTGTCGCCAGCCACAGGAGAGGAGTCAGCTGTCTGCGGACAGCACAGCCGTGCAGCACAGGAAGATACGGAAGTTATGTACTATAACTTGTATAGTAATTTCTATAATTCATTCAATTATTGTTATAATTTGTTTATTTATATATATATATATATATATATATATATATATATATTCAATTATATATAAAGTATAGTTTATATTTTAAAATTTGTTTATTATATATATTTATTTATTTATTCAATCATATAGATTGTATAAATTATTTATAGACATTTATGTTCATTGATTTATTTATATTTATTTAATAAGTCAATAATTTATTCATTCGTATAATTATTTAAATTTATTATTTATTTACATGTATTAATATATTCATTATAGGTAGAATAGACTACAGGGGAATAAATTCCCAGAACAAGAACTGATGTTTAATGTAACTGAAGGTGAAGGAGTGACAGAAGCAGGGGAGGGGAGGAATTCCCCACCAGCTAGGTGTGAGTGACAGAAGTTAGATGAGGGGAGATATTCCCCACCACAAGGGGAGCTAGACGTGAGGCTCGGGGCCGTAGTCTCGCGAGACTACGGCCTAACGTGATTCGCATAGATCAGTGAGATCTACACAGAGTTCCAACCATACAGCCGCCCGCACCCTGGAGTGGCGGCAATGGGGAGAGACGGCCTAGCACACGGAGGATGGGGTCCCCAGGACAGGTCCGCAGCAATGGCGCCGTCGATTCGCGACAATAGCGCGATTGGTGCAGGGAGATCCTCACCGCCACGCCCCCCTCAGAGATGAGACGCTCTGAGGAGAAGGAGAAGAAGGGAGGTAGGAAAAAAGGCGCCGAGATGTTAAAATGGCGCCGTCCTACCTCCAGTCAGAAAAGGAGCAGTGTGCAGAGCGCACCGGGGGGAAACAAAAGAAGCAAAGCAGCGGTATATTGTAAAATAAAGAAGAAGCCCAATGACTGTAAGATGTACACATCAGAGGAAACCGCGTTCTCTACAAAACGGGTGGCACAGATAGCAAAGTGGGAAAATCATACAGCAAAAACTAAACGTTTATCATTTTAGAAATATCAGTTGTGCTTCATAAGACAGAAGGTTGATAGAACAACACACAGATGAAGGTCTGAGGGGATCAGAGGGTATATACAGATACAGGTGGAAGTTGAAGGGAATAGCGGAGGAGGGAAAAACCTCCGTAGCTGTAATAAAAGCCGGGGTGGGAGGGGGGGGGGATCCCCAGCACCCTGTGGAAAGACGATGTGACATTAGGATCTACACAAATTAAAAAGGCTGCTGATAACCAAATAACAAGCAAGCCTACATAAAAATTATAAACATAGAGTAATGTACTTATCTGAGTTCTGGCTATGAGCAGAAAGAAAGAGGAATAGGTTACCTCAGACAGTCCCTTATATAGGCTACGGTCTGGGAGGGGCTACACTGGCCCAGGGACTGCTGGGAAGGGTAGTTCTTTGAATTTTTTAAGTTACAATAAATGTTTACTGTATTTCTGCTATGGGCATTATTAAAGAAAGATAATGCATAAGATATGAGCCTCCTGTCTGATGTATAATCGCAATTTATTTTGTACACAGTACACAGTATGTTGATATGATACTCAACATTTGATTCTTAGCGCTGCATTGTTTCACTTTATTCATTCACACAGTTTTTGTAAAGATTGTAGTGCTGGCTGCTATTGTTTATTTATGTGTATAGCGCAGTATTTTTATAGTAATTAATTTTGTTTTTGGTTAAAAATAACAAACATGTTATACTTACCTGCTCTGTGCAGTGATTTGCACAAAGAAGCCCAGGTCCTCCACTTCTCGGGTCCCTGGCGCTCCTGGCCCCTCCTTCCTGCCGAGTGCCTCCACAGCAAGCAGCTTACCATGGGGGCACCCGAGCTGAACCTCCACTCTGTGTATCCATTCAGACATGGAGCTGTGGCTCAACTCTGCCCCCTCTCTCCTCATTGGTTCGCTGACTTTGATTGACAGCAGCAGGAGCCAATGGCCCCTGCTGCTGTGTCTTGGCCCCTCAGGAGGGAGGGTCCTGGACAGCCAACTTTTTTGTGCAACATTACTGCATCAAGGTGGGGCTTAGGTAAGTGTTAGAGGAGCTGGGGGGGCTGCCTTTAGAACCACTTTAAAGCTGAACTCTGGGCTAACAAACTTTCATTTAAATATGTTCCTCAGTAGCAACAAAGGATTTTAATCCAGCTTTGTTCACCAAATGTCTTTGTAAACTCAGTAATTATATTGGCACCATTACTGTATTGCACATAGTCAATAGCCTGGGCCTCAGTAAAAAACACTAGATTGCTGGCAGAAAACTACAGAAGAGGTGGAAACAAGACCAGTCACCCGACACAAGGACAGAGAGCTGCAGGGGCTGGTCCTTATTACAGGAAGCTCCTGTGCAGCGGTAAAGTTTAATGCTGAATTTCTGCATTGATCTAAACTATAAAAAAAACAAAGCTTACCAATATTTAAGTGACAATACGTTTTTTGCTTATACAGCTTTAAGGTCATTATGCCATTAGGGTCTTACAGTACTGTATTACATTTGCACATTACTTAACATGCAAACTGAATTATCATTATTATTTGTAGCATGCAAAATAAATGTGTTTCTAGTTCCACCTTGAAGATCAACTTCTGACAAAACTGTTGTTTTGAAAACATTTTTAATCTGCCTTTTAGCTAAGATCAAGTGTAGTATCTGTTCTTATCAGTTGCCAGAGGAGGCGCTGATGCTTCTCCCATGAGTGGGGAGAGGCAGATGCAAATCCAATGGTGTCATTGCATCTGGAAGGGCGGTTTTTGTAGGGATTATGCCTGTGCTGCCCGACAGATACTGGGGGCCAGCCAGTGATCGAGTCTGAGCCATCCAGAAGGGTGCTCCTAGTGAGGATGGGTGCTGCATTGGGTCTGGACTTGCCCGGGTCTTTTTCTGGCCTTCTGCATGGTGTCGGTGTGGGTGCTGTTCCTGTCAGCGTCTGGTGGAGGAGCTGGTGCCGCCTCGATGAGAAGAGGGGTGGTGCCATGCAAATCCACCGGGTTGATGGGGGCCTAAAAGGGTTAGTACTGGTAGAGGCAGTTCCCTGAGAAAACCTAGAAGGGCTCTCTATCTGAGGGTCACTTTGATTTATGGTACCATGTTTTTTTTTTCACCTGCCTCTTGGGCTGGGCCTTTTGGCTGGGACCTGAGTATTTTTTATTTGTATAGAACAATGGCCACCTTTTCACTCTCCTCTACTTCCTTCTCCCCTACTTTCTTTTATCCATACCTCTTTGTTTGTCACGTTTTTGTATTTTTTTGTTTGTACACGGTTTGTTGCACTGTGACTGGTAGGGTGTAGGTCCTTGGGCCTGCCCTGAAAGTCTTGGGAGGGGCTGGACATGCCTTCCGGCTTAGATTACCCTCTCTCATGGGGTCTCCCTTCAGGGGAGCCCCACTGAGTACTTGGGTGGGTCTGTTTCAGCAGACCCTCCAGAGAAAGAGGTACGTCTAGTTTAGGCCAGATGTAAAGTACCCTTGTCCCCATCTGGACCCTTATGCCCCGGGGGATTCAGGGCAAGGCCCTCTGATCAAGATAGCATAGTTTTATTGCACGTATTTATTAACAATCTTTTTTTGTTTTTTGGTTTAATCAGACTGATGATATTTTACATTTATTTCTTTACTTTCTTTTGTTTGTTTTGAATAAAGTAGGAAATGATTAAAACCTGTAAGGATTGTCCTTTTTCTTCTCTGTACTCTATTGGGAAGATTTCATTTCACTTTTTGTCCTGACAAAAACAAGTTGTGAAAGAAAAATCTCTCCAATGTAGGAGAAAATATCCCTCACATAGCTATCTATGGAACGGGTATCCTCATGGGGAAATGTTACCCTTTCTACTGTTGTAATTGTGGTAATCATAACATTTTGGATTTCTTAACACTCTCTATCACAAATGAAAGCAATATAGAGGGCATATTTCTCCAACAGGGATCAAAACCTGACCAGGGTTCTAACAATTTACTACTCTATGCATAGGTGAAAACCAGACACCTAGCCATCAACATTTATGCAGTATACGCAACATTGTAAGTATTACTGGTTTATACAATAAATAATTGAAATATAATTTAACAAATGCATTTTTGGAACATCTTACACTATTGCAAAAACACATATCCCAATGCAGAGCTGGACTGGGACAGAAATTTGGCCCTGGACTTCATCCAGACTGGCCCACTTTGACAGGTCTCTCCCATGGCGGCCGGACAACTCCCACACCCCCCCTCCCCCAGCCACCCACACCCCCTCTCCCCCTTCACTAGCCACTAGCCATTCTACATTATTAAAGTAAAACTGCTGGTACTAGTACTCTTTTAGGCAGTACCAGTGGGGAAGCTAGACATTATTTCACCTGGGGCAAAGAATCAGTTTGGTGCCCCCCTTATGGGACAAGATTAGGCAGAAGTGAGAAACTCCCAGGCCATAGCTGTTGAGTCAGCTGTCTGTCCCCTCTACCCATGCTCCCCTGTCATCCCCCCTGCTCCTCTGGTCCTCCTCCTGCTTATTTTTTCCCCCCAGGTGAGCGCTGCGGGAAGGGAGAGACAGAGGAGCGGAGTGGGCAGTCCGCTGTCACTGAAGCCAGCCCACTGAGCCATCGGCCCACTGGGAAACTCCCTGTAGTCCCAATGGCCAGTCCATCCCTGTCCCAATGTCAACAACCTAAAATGACCCATTAATAATAACCTCAAAACGCCCAAAGACAACAACCACATATCTTCCAGTGAAACCAATCAAAGATCCTCCTGTGACAACAACTTCAAATCATCCAACAACAACAAACTCAAATTGCCTAATGTCAATAACCTCAAATCTCCCAGTAGCAACATCACATCTCCCAGTGGCAACAACCTAAAATCTCACAGTGGCATCAACATCAAATTTGCCAATGTCAACAACCTAAAATCCCCCATTGATAACAACCTCAAATCTCCCAGTACCAAGAAACCAAATATCCTCCAGTGACAACAACCAAAAATACCCCCTGTGACAACAAAATTAAGTCCTCAGGTGACAATAGCCTCAAATTCCACAGTCATTGACAACAACCTTAAATCCTCCAGTGACAACAATCTCAAATACCCCAATTGCAATAACCTCAAAATTCCCAGTGGCAACAACTTGAAATCTCCCAATGACAAGAACCTCAAATCCCCCAATGACAACAAACAAAAATTCCCCAGTGACAACAAACAAAAATCTCTTATTGACAACAACCCCAATTCCACCAGGATGGGATTGGGGAAAATCCCACACAATTTGGGAATTCACCATAGGAACCGGAATGCACTGCCTTTGAACCTTGGTCAACTTGCTTGGAAGGGCAAATAAGGGGACACTGCAGAACGTGTAGCTACTGACAGGTCTGTTAATGTAGATGTAAAACCCTTACTAAATGCCATCTAGGTAGGTTATTTTTTTCACAGGTATTTTTTTAAAGTAGAAATTCTATGGTTGAAGACCTCACCCCTACCCTCAAAGTCAGTTCACTTTTGCAAGTGAAAAAGCTTTCACTGAAAAAAAGATAACAATTACTTACTTCGCCCCTAATTCAGATACTTCTGGGAGGTGCGGATTACATCACCATGTCTCACCTCTGCCTCCAAGGATAGCTAAGTGCTCAAAATGCAGCAAAAAAAGCATTCCAGCATTCCAGCCAATAGCAAGGGCATATTATCATGAGATCAGACTCTAGAATCTGGTTATAGATCATATCTAATGCCGCGTACACACGATCAGACATTCCGACAACAAAACCGTGGATTTTTTTCAGACGGAATGTTGGCTCAAACTTGTGTTGCATATACACGGTCACACAAATGTTGTCGGACATTCCGACCATCAAGATCGCGGTCACGTACAACACTATGATGAGCCGAGGAAAATAAAGTTCAATGATTCCGAGCATGAGTCAAATTAATTCCGAGCATGCGTAGGATTTTTGTGCGTCGGAAATTGCATACAGACGATCAAAAAATTTCCGACTTTTGTTGTCGGAAAAATTGAGAACCAGCTCTCAAACATTTGTCGTCGGAAATTCTGATCATGTGTACGTGGCATAAGAGTTTGGAAACACCATTTGGTTGAGTACATTGGAGGAGTAGTAGCCTGCCAAGATTCTTCTCTCATAAAAATAGCCAAAAGCACTGTGAACTTTGGAAATGTATGTCTTCATAGTGCTTTTAGATACAGAGAAGGAGGAGAGCATGTTCTAAAGTTCTTTTACTGCTCATTTGGAATATGTAAATACTTGAGTGGTGTGCATCATCTGGGCACAGGTTCATTGACTTGTGCAGTGTAAAGCAGATTCATTTTTAAAATATTTTATTAGATAGATTTTTGTTTTCCAGAAATAAATACAAATACATTTCTCGTGGCTAAAGAGTTTCTTTATAAAACATCAGGCACAGTCGATTCGTTTAGAGCCAAGATGGAACAAACATTGTGTAACCACCCAGCAGTCAACTACAAAAAAATAAATATGAATTCTTTAACAGAGGAAGCGATTTGGTTGCAGGATGCTGTTGGAGCTTCAGGGGCAACACTGATAGCAAATCTGTTAATATTTCTGTCAGGAAGCCAGCTTTTCCTAGGTGGGCACATGTAAATGAGGTCTGAAAGTTGGAGGTCCATTTCTTTCATATGGTCGTCAATTAGAACGTGAGAAGAGTATCATCTAAATACAAACAAAAAAGAAAGCAAGTTGGTTAAAAATACTACATGAATGGCCATTATGAAAAAGAAAACAAGGTTCTTTGCTCACTTTCTAAAGTCCCAACCCCATTATACATATTCCATCTATCTTCTGGCTGATGATGTCCTGAGGTCCTTGTTCTTCTCCTCTGTTGTCAGTAGTGGGTGGTCCTGACCACTGCATAGAAAGCTACATTGTGGAGTGAGAATGCTGTTCTTTGCAGGATTCCACCGAAAGCCCAGGCCAATGTGATTATACACTCCCATGGGGTGTGTTTTTAAAGGCCGTAAAGGGGCTGCAAAGGTTTGTTTTTTATTTTCTAAATAGATTCTGTAGCACCCCCTTACTTTCAGTATGGGCGCTATGCCAAAGTTAATGGGGAATGGGAGGGTTAGTTTACTCCCATTCACAATTTGTGGAAATTTGGGTTGTTGCCAATTTCAGAATTTGTCCTGTAGGTCAGTCTGCGCTCCAGGGGTGCGTTATCACCCCTGGGCGGCAGTTGGCGCTAGAGGGGTTCTGACAGACCCACTTTCTCCAGCAGCCAATCAGAGGAGTTCTGCCCTCGTTGGGCATGCTGGGGGAGATATATCTGTGACAACCGCCATTGGGCTCTGTTCTGTGCGGGGCCCAAGTTCCAGGTGCGGTATCCACCTTCAGGGTACGCGCATCCATGGGCCCCGCCACCGTGGCCTGCTTTAATGAGGTTGTGCACCATGCGGAGCCTCGCCCTAACATTAAGAGGGGCCCCAGCGACTTGCTGGGTCCCTACCTTCTGCTGAGAGGATCCTAGGCTGGGAGCTGTGCGATGGGGGATCGGCCCGTGGAGAACCTAGAACTAGAGGTTGCCTAGGCGGCCTGGACGAACCATCGGGGATCTGGTCACCACGATGCATGACAGGTATGCTAAGCTGTCAGTTGGTGACACAAATCTGAATTTACTGGGAGGATTCACTCATCCTGTTCTCACATATCTCAAGTTGACAAAGCCTGTATTAGAGGCTCTGAGTCAGGCCGGTAGTAGAGGTCTGTTCCTCCCAGTGATCTTTAAGTGGCGCTCCGGCTGCCAGGCCTGTGATAGTCGCCTGTCCAGGGGCACTTTACCCACCCTTTACCCACCCTGATCGGGGTGGCGACAAACTGAGTTACACTATTGCTAAGAGCAGGCTTGCTCTTTTTCATATCCAAGGCCTGATACCAAAGTTCCTATGCTCATCAACCTTTCTCTATTGTGTGCCATGTTGATGTTGGCCATGTTGGGCCTTGGAATAAAGCATTAAAAACTCATTTTGTGTCTGGACACTTGCTCTTCATCTACACTCTCGGATGTCACCCCTAGACCAAGCCAAGAAGGTAACTCAATATGCCGATCCCAAACTAATCAGCGGCTACTCCGGGGGTGGGCGCTACAGTTCCTTTAAGCTAGTGCATTGTTGGTTCACTTACCTTTTCCTTCGATTTCCCTTCTAAATGTTTGTTCTCTTTGTCCGAATTTCTCACTTCCTGTTCCTCCTCAGTAAGCTGTTCTGGCTGACTAACCCCCAGCCAGAACTGTTCGGATGATGGGGGCAAGCTTACTGAGGAGGAACAGGAAGTGAGAAATTCAGACAAAGAAAAAAAACATTTAGAAGCGAAATCGAAGGAAAAGGTAAGTGAACCAACAATGCACTAGCTTAAAGGAACCCATTTAGAAAAAAAAATGAACCTGTACAACCCCTTTAAGGCTTTTAAAAACACATCCCATGGGAGTGTACAATCACATTGAAAAGAACAGCATTCTCACTCCACAATGTACTGTTCTATACAGCTGCCAGGACCGCTACAACCCCTTTAACTCAAGAGAAGTGGGTTGAATGACAATGAGCATCATCCAACCAGGAAGAGGACTTGCAGCTTGCAGAGGATATAGAGGGCTGTGCTTAAGAGGGTAAGATGTACTTTACTTGTTTTCTCTTAACTGGAAGGGGTACAAAGGAGATTGAGCAAAGCAAAAAAAAAACATGTAGCTGTGTTTCAATATTCACATAATACTACATTGGCAATCTTTCTTCGATAGATAATGAGCAATATAAATACTTAGAAAATGCTGTTTCTGACTCTCCACTGCTGCACGCACAGAAAAGCCTAGGCATTTACACTTATGATCCCTGCTGAAGGAAATGATCAGGATTCTTACTGCCTGATCATTCTCTTTGTCAGACATCATGTAACCAAAGGACTAACCTTTGGTTACATGAGCAGCACAGGACAGAGTATGGAGTGGCATTTTCTCCAAGAAATATACTGTAAGTATTCCAGACCTTCTACAAGGTTATTTAGCTAACTAAGAATTAGAATTATAGTGAACCTATACGCAAAGTGTATCTATGGTCAAAATGTTTAAATATATTAATTTCCACTGTATTTCATGTATTTCTAATCTGATAACAGTCTTGAAGTTTGTAAACTTACTTTGTGAAGAACCCTACACATTTCCTTGTTATTGAATTCTGTGACATGTGTTCACTAGGCCTTGGAGTAGGCACTGATGTGTCACACATTTCACAGAGCCTGCCTTCTGAACTACAGAGGTGATGAGAGGAGGCGTTTTAGGAGGTGTAGTCAGCACAGGAATTACTGCTTGCAGGCAGCTAGGTACCGTGGGATATATAGTTCTTAACAGGTGCGGCCCATCCATTAGGGACCACGGGTGCCGCCCTCTCGTTCCACACCACCCCCTATATGGTTAATGGATAGATTCATGCATCTGTTACCCGTTTCCCGATTGGCTGAAAGGTCAGGCGATCCTATTGGATGCCTAGGAGAAGGGGAGGAGACGCATAGCAGAAGCCCCGGTGATCTCAGAAGAGAAGAGGATACAGGAGATGCTGCTAGATGCCCGCCGAAGCCTATCCCCCTGCTTGATGTGCCCACCGATATGCCCGCCGATCCCCGATGTGCCCACCAATCCCTGATCTGCCTGCCGATCCCCGCCACTGATGGGGTAAGTGCCGGTGGACCGGCAGACAGCGGGGGGGCCTTGAGGTGGTTGTTTGCTAAAAAAAACACCAGCTGCCACTGGTTCTTAGAAATCAAAGAAAACAGCAGAGGAGAAGCTGCAAAGCATTAAGGGGAACCACAACGTTATAGAAAGAGATAACCAGCAAACAAGCAGTACTGACACCAGAAAAGGAGATTTTTCAAGTAAGCTTATATTGGATTGACAACAAAAACTATTGTTGATATTGCTTTTGCAATGCTGATGATAAAATGAAAAAGTATGCTGTGACCATAGATCTCCTTTTACAGAGATTTATGTTAATATTAACCTATAGGTCCACTATAATACAGTAGTGTTGAAAGACTATTACCTATCACTGAAGATCCCATCCACCTCTGGAGACTCCTAATTGTAGTGCCTGTGTGGAGACAAAGCAAACCTATGGAGCTTTACACCCAATAATATGTCTGCCAGCCTTTTGCACTGCATTGGAGACTCCGCTCAGACAGCTAACATCCATTGTGACAGATTCCCTTTAGGCTCCTTTCACATGGGCGTTCGGCCAGATCCACCTGTCAGTTTTTCAGGCAGACCTGGTCAGAAGGTCCATTGAGCCAAAATCTTTTTGTAGATTTTCCATGGATCGATTTGCTTCCCTGTTATGTTTTTTTTTGCTGTTTGTGTCCCCACTGGGAAGAATCTGAGTAATTGTGGTAACCATTATGGCAAGGACGGAGAGTGAGGGGAGTTCTAAATTTCTAAGTTATCATCAGAACAGGAATCGAATCTTCCAATGTGTACATTACGCTTCCCTCAATTTCCAGAGATTTCCTTTCATTCCATGGGACAGGAAATAAAGGTAAATCTCATTAATGGGACACAGGTAAAAGGGTTTTAACCCTTCCCTGCTCTATCCAGAAATAACAGTTAAGTTTTGGCTTTAGGTATACTTAAACTTTCAGGTAATAAGATGCTTTAGATAGGAATTCTAAGAATTCCATAGGTAGAGTGGACAAGACTTTCAATAAACAGATGGGCATTAGGTGTAACAATGTGAATTTACTTACCGATCCTAAGAAGAACAAGAGCCCCAAGCCACAGATAACAGCACTCATAACAAGAATTCCGATTTCAGCCTGAGTCATAGGGAACTCATCTGGAGAACGTTAAAAATATATTTAAATGGTACATACAGTATATTGATATACTATGTTAAGATGAAGCTTTCACTGCACTTCACTGAGATCTAATTTCCCATAATTTTCTGTCCTGGTGGCAATAGAATCTCTTCTCAGATTCTCTGCTCTGGCTACTCAGTTCAGACATACCTTGTAGGTGGCACTCCTCTGGTAGAATCAAACTGTGAGGCCCCGTACACACGACCGAGTTTCTTGGCAGAATTCAGCCAGAAACTCGATCGGAGCCGCATTCTGCCGAGAAACCCGGTGGTGTGTACACTTTTGGCCGAGGAAGCCGACGAGGATCTCGTCGGGCCAAATAGAGAACATGTTCTCTATTTCCTCGTTAGTCAATGAGGAAACTTGGCTCGCCGAGATCCTCGGCGGCTTCACAAGGAACTCGACGAGCAAAATGATGTGTTTTGCCCGTCGAGTTCCTCGGACGTGTGTACAAGGCTTGAAGGGCAGGAGAGGCAGACATACCTTATGGGCAGACTGTGAAGCAGCACAAGGGTCTGCTGGGATTTGGGGCTCATTTACACTTCCCTTTCTCTATCACATAGACCTACACATTGCTCATTTAAAGTGCAGGTGGGAAGCAATGGGTATTCTTCATTATTCTGTAACTATGCTCCAGGATAGGGATATTTATTGGGTTGGCTACTGGACACCTCATTTACTTTTTGCCTGAATGGGACATACATTTCATATTTCTTCTTGTCTATGGCAGGAGGTCTCCAAACTTTTTAAACAAAGGGCCAGTTTACTGTCTTCCAGGCTTTAGGGGGGCCGGACTGTGACTAGTGTGGGTAAAGAATTTCCCAGCATTAGTGGGAGTAAACACTTTAGGCTTTAGCAGGAGGAATAGTGCCCCATGGTTGGTATCAATGGCAGGCATAGTGCCCCATAGTTGGTATCAATGGCAGGCATAGTGCCCCATAGTTGGTATCAATGGCAGGCATAGTGCCCCATAGTTGGTATCAATAGCAGGCATAGTGCCCCATAGTTGGTATCAATGGCAGGCATAGTGCCCCATAGTTGGTATCAATGGGAGGCATAGTACCCCATGGCTGGTATCAATGGGTGGAATATTGCCCTGTGGTCAGTGTCTATGGCAGGTGGAGTGCCCTATGGTTGGTATCAATGGGAAGAATATTGCCCCGTGGTTGGTATCAATGGCTCGAATAGTACCCCATGGTTGGTATCAATAGGAGAAATAGTGCCCCATCAGCAATGTCATTGCGAGGAATAGTGTCCCATCATTGGGTCTTAGTAGGAGAAACAGTGCCTCATCAATCGTGTCAGTGGGAGGAATAGTACCCCATTAATGGTGTCAGTGGGAGAAATGGTGCCTCATCATTGGTGTCAGTTGGAGCAATAATGTCCCAAGGGCCAGATAGAGGCAAGGAAAGTGCCGCATCTGGCCCCCGGGCCACAGTTTGGAGACCACTGGTCTATGGTATTAGGCAAAGCTACAAAGGAGATTTTTGGTAGCTCAACCATGCTAATCAAATCACTAGCTCTGTCGGGATTTTGGTTCTTTATCTTCCCTGGGAAGATTTCACATCACTTCCTGCCCCGGTAACACACCAGAAAGTAAAGAAGTCTCCATAACATGGGCAAAGTCAGCAACAATCCAGACAGAGGTCCTAACCATTCCCCATTCTACTAGTCAAAGTTCCTTTATTGGGTGAACATTGATGCGATGCCCCTAACTTCTGTCTTGGTGACACCACAGGAAGTGAAGAGGGAAATTCACCAATGCGGAAACAGGCAGTAATAAAAACCCAAATGAAGTTCTACCCTTCTATCTAAACCTAAAACATTTTTTTTTTTTGGACAAATGTTCTACTTTAATTATCCCCTTTTGCCCCACATTCTATTGAGAGTCAAAATATTTTTAAATATACTTACCAGCAGCAAGAGCTGTTAGAAAGAAAACAAATTATATCATTAATAATCAAATCTATACAGACTGATAGCTGCATTACCAGCAATAATTATGTACTTTAACAGGAATATTATAAAATATGAAACATATTTTCATGGAAACAAATCTTTTTTATCACTTGAGACACCAGGCCTCTTGTTTCCTAAATTTATTTGAGACCCTGAGCATTTTTTTATTTTTTTATTTCAAGAATGTCTTGGTTCTGCACATTATACCATTTAGAATTTATAGTCTACCCCTAAGGTATTATACAACTTTTTTGGGGGACACTTTAGGAGAGCTTTATTCCTTTTTTTGACACTACATTGCAACACACACACATATATATATATATATATATATATATATATATATATATATATATATATATATATTGGTTAACATGTGGTTACACCTCTTTAGTATTGCATATGCTGAATATATAGAAGCCATATAGGACCTGAGAACAGACGTATCTCGATTTCTACTGCAGGCAAGTGATTAAAAGGGCAGGGATGCCTGAAGTTTCTTGATTATTCTTTAATAGGAGCAAATAATTAGCTCTCTGTGCTGTAACACCCTGTAACACCCTTGCATATATATATATATATATATATATATATATATATATATATATATATATATATATACACACATACACACACAGGTATATATATTAAGACCTGATCCAGACTGCCTCATGCAGCTGTTCAGCAGCAGATCACTTCTAACAATGATCTATTGCTGACTGCAATCAGGTCAGCAATAGATAACTATAGCAGTAATCTGCTGCTGTAGGGAGGAGCTGGGAAGAGCAGCAACAGCTCTGTCCGAGCTTCTTCCTTGACAGACTACACCATCATAACTCCTAACGTTCCCTGATTTCGAGGGACTGTCCCTGATTTGGAGCAATGTTCATCTGTCATTTGTCCCTCATTTTGGTCTGATCTATATAGTTGTATATAAAACGCACTTTTTATCTTTGAAAAAGTGTCTCCCAGTGCTAAACCTTTCATCTGATTTCTGAATGGCTGCTTTTGTAAATACCAAAAGCCAATATAAGGAATAGTAGTGGTAAAGTAGTGCTAAATTAACCAATATTGTTTTTTGTCCAATTCTCCTTTTAGGGGGCGTGGCATGCCTGACTACTTTTGCTGATAGGTGTCCCTCATTCCCATCTCAAAAACTCATTGCAGAAGCACTGTATTTACATTTGTTTCTACAGTGTGCTTCTATGGAGTAATGTGTGAAAACATTGGAAGCATAGGAGCAGATTGTTTCAGCTGCTGGGCTTGGTATGGGACCATGGCTGTCACTAACAGCCGTTCTGGTGGCAGTACCTTTGGGAGCCCCCAGAAGCCACTATGTCTGGACACCATTTTAAAATGGCTCTGTCCCTGTAATACTTTACTTGTTTAACAAAGCAGTCTGTCAGGTTTATCACAAATGCAGATGAAAGGTATTGAGCAACAGAATAGTTCTTATGGTTATATGATACAAAATACTGAATTTTCAGCATATATTAATTAATAAATCTGTTAAAATATTTCTATACTTTGGCTTAGCAAACATTAATAGAAGGATGACACTAAGCAGTGAGGACATAAAAGAATACAACGTATAAATCAAAGTGTATCTATGGTCAAACCTTTATTACGATAATATAAGCTGGTGACACTGTGTAAAATTTACCGTCTGATAAATATATTGCTTCAGACAGAACAACAAGGAATAAGGAATTCCTGCCTGGGACTTCCCCCTCTGACACAGACACCAGGTATAATCAAACTGAGGATGGTCTTGTGGGTGAAACGTGTTAGAGGAGGTCACAGGTGGGATTGATTTACTAAAACTGAAGAGTGCAAAATCTGGTGCAGCTGTGCAAAAAAAAAACAATCAGCTTCCAGTTTTTTTTTTTTTTTGTCAAAGCTTAATTGAACAAGCTGGCGTTAGAGGCTGGGTTCACACTTATGCAATGCCAGACACACGCATTGCTGTGCACATCACATGCGATGTCTGTGCGATGCAAATCCAGCCATACAGTTTGTATGGCTGAAACCGCAATGCATTCGCACACAAATGGTGCAGGACCCGTTTTTTTGGTCTGCACTGGAATCGGACCGCATGCCATCCGATTCCACAGTTTGCCCTGAATTCTTTGAACCTTTGTGGTGGTTTCATTAACTTTACATTACAAGAAATGAGGATAAAGGAGTGCCCGGTGATCAGAGGTAAGTAATTTGTATTTTATTTGAAGTTTCAGCACTAAAAAGAGGCCAACGCGTTTCCGGGGACAAAAGACTCCCGCTAGCAAAAATAGTTGTGGGATAATCCTAATGAAGGGTGGCTTTGACACATGGATCTGGACTGTTAGAAATCCTCAGTGCTGACACACAGCCAGCGCTAAGGACTTCTAACAGTCCAGATCCATGTGCCAAAGGCACCCTTCAACAGGATCATCCCACAACAGTTTTTGCTATTTTGACACCCGCAGCAGTTTGCAGATGTCAGTCTGGACCACCTGTGATTCAGATTAATGCGGGAATCCTCACAGGACTCGTGCTGGTTCTTACATCGCACCAGTGTGAACCGAGACTGAAGCTAATTGGCTACCACGCAAATTTACACCAGATTTTACAATCCCCAATTTTAGTAATGCAACCACCTTGTCTGCTTGTCTGGAGCCATAAAGTTATCAGAGTTTAACGTTTACGGAGAAGTTACAGTTTACTTCCTCTTGTATCAATTGGTTTTCTGGGGCACAAGACAATCCCCTGGCTTGAGTTTGGTTCCCAGTCTCCTCTGAGGGTTATGGGTTATGAGCTTGGCCGCAGAAAAGCAAATTTTTTCTTATTTTTTTTTAGTATTTTGGATAATGAACGGAATTGTTAAAACCCCTTTTGGTCTATTTTTTGTTGTCTGTGTCCTGTTGGGTACTTCTTGTCTTGGAGATGCAACAGGAAGTGAGAAAAAATACCTCCAAACTATACATTTATTTTTAGTCAGTTGTCACCAAAACCAGTTTGCCCATCAGAAGATTTGCCTTCTCTTCCAATTTAGGTGACAACTTTACTTTCTGTCACAGTGAAAGTAGAACCAATAAACTCGAAGAATCTGCCCAGTGGGGACACAGACAGCAATATAAACCTTTTTCCAACACTACAGCATTCTAACTAAAAAAATGGCTAGAGATACACATAAAACAGAAACATGATACATTATTAACAGTGAACATCCTTCCTGAGAATATACAGAATTCCCATACCTGTCAGTAATAACTACAAAAAACAACAACATTGGCAGCATGGCAGGCCAATGGTTGGAGAATAATATTGTAAAGTTACGTAAATTACAAACGTATATGTAATAGTAATCCAAATGTCATAATTAAACTTTTAGTGTTCACAAATGGTTTGACCCCACACATCCAAACCAAGTTTAACCTCTTAGACACTAACTGGAGTTTTCCTAACACAACTCATATATGTACAAAATAATAAATGCTGAGGATGGACACACTCACCATTCTGTGCCAGTAAGGAAACGAGAAACAGCAGGAACAAACCACGAGCTATAATTTTACAATTCATTGTGACTGACAATGAAATGCCAGATTGGGTGTATTCATATATATAACTGGCAGAACAAGCTGGGTAATATATACCTGCTGGTACAAGGAGGGTTCAGTATTATCTCCACCTCCTCTTCTCCATATTTCTCCTGTTTATGTATAGGGTTACATCACTCACTACAAGGAATCTCAAATCCATTAAGGCTGAGATGGCATTCCAAACTGTGTTCTATATTTAGTAACTATGAGCTAATTCTAAATTCATTAAGTTTCTGTTTGTGATTTTATAACATAGATATGTGACTATCTATCTATCTATCTATCTATCTATCTATCTATCTATCTATCTATCTATCTATCTATCTATCTATCTATCTATCTATCATCACCATCATCTAACACAAAAGGATTGAGTCACTAAAGGCAAATAGGCTGTTCATTTTGCAAGGAATCCTTGCTAAATCCTAGTGCATGCGGTGTAATTTCACTACAAGGAAAAATAAAACATTCTTGCTGATTGAATGATTAAATTCCCTTGCAAAGTGAACAGTCTATTTGCCTTTAGTAAATCAACATCTATCTATCTATATAGAATCTCTATCAGGATTTTAATGCTGTCTTTGGTTAGATTCACCCTTAGGCCCCATTTACACGAGACACTGCTAAGCGTACGTTCAGAGGCAGTTGGGCGCTTTTTTCAACTGCTCTTGAACTCATGCAATGTTATCCTATGTGACCATGTACACAGTCTTGTTTATTGCCGTTTTTAGGCAGTTGCATTTAACAGTGTTACTTTGAAAGCAAAAAAATGGGTTCAGACGCAGAAGATTTCCATGTCTCAGACGCCAAACATGACTAAACGTGGCTAAATGCGGTAACCCGCTTTAGCAGCATTTCGTTTTTATAGGCGTTTTTCGTTTTTGGCCATTTAAAAAAAAATTAAACACTTATAAATGCAAACATGGCAAAATGCTGCAAAACGCTGCTAAACGCGGCATTTAAACGTGGCAAAACGGACGTTTTAAACGTGGGTTACTATCTGTCAAGTTTAACCACTTGCCGTCGCCGCACCGTCATAATACGTCCACAAGGTGGCTCTCCTAGGCGAGATCACGTATTATGACGTCCTACCTTTTAGCCGCCACTAGGGGCGCACGCGCGCCGCCGGAGGCGCGCGCACGCACCCCCCGCTCGCCCCCGACTCCCGTGCGTGTGCCCGGCGGGCGCGATCGCCGCCGGGCACACGCGATCGCTCGGTACAGAGCGGGGAACGGGAGCTGTGTGTGTAAACACACAGCTCTCGTTCCTGTCAGCAGGGGAAATGCTTTTCTTCGGTTCATACACTGTATGAACCGAGGATCAGTGTTTCCCCTAGTGAGGCCACCCCCCCCCCCCCCACAGTAAGAACACACCCAGGCATACTTAACCCCTTCCCCGCCCCCTAGTGTTAACCCCTTCACTGCCAGTGGCATTTTTATAGTAATCTAATGCATTTTTATAGCACTGATCGCTATAAAAATGCCAATGGTCCCAAAAATGTGTCAAAAATGTCCGAAGTGTCCGCCATAATGTCGCAATACCAAAAAAAAAATCGCTGATCGCCGCCATTACTAGTAAAAAAAATATTAATAAAAATGCCATAAAAATACCCCCTATTTTGTAAACGCTATAACTTTTGCGCAAACCAATCAATAAACGCTTATTGCGATTTTTTTTTACGAAAAATATGTAGAAGAATACGTATCGGCCTAAACTGAGGAAAAAAAATGTTTTTTTATATATTTTTGGGGGATATTTATTACAGCAAAAAGTAAAAAATATTCATTTTTTTCAAAATTGTCGTTCTATTTTTGTTTATAGCGCAAAAAATAAAAACCGCAGAGGTGATCAAATACCACCAAAAGAAAGCTCTATTTGTGGGAAAAAAAGGACGCCAATTTTGTTTGGGAGCCACGTCGCACGACCGCGCAATTGTCTGTTAAAGCGACGCAGTCCCGAATCGCAAAAAGTACTCTGGTCTTTGGGCAGCAATATGGTCCGGGGGGTAAGTGGTTAATAATTTAGGAGCAGTTGTAAAAACGTCCCGTGTTCATGGAGCCTTAGTAAATCATGGTTACCATTGTCAGGGCACAAAAAGAAAATCCAATATTCTATGTAGTGATGAGCTGAATTGCCCTGGGTTAAGTTATAGCAAGGTTTGAAAAACTTCAAAGAACCTGAACCCCATTGAAATAAATAGCAGCTGAATCTGTCAAATAAAAAATGCCCACTTTCTGGATTAATAGGCAAAAGGTTATCAAGAAAATAGCAAAGGTCCCACAGGATATAAAATAATCTTTTTTTATTTATTTTTTAAAGAATCCAGCAATAAAATTGAATTTGCCGATAATTTAAACTGTATCTTTTTTTCCTTTGTAAATGCCACTTTTCCTGTAGTACATTCTACAACAAGAATCTAAAAACATTGTGTAAAACCCCCCTAAAATGCATACCCTTTAAGTCTGGTATGGATTTTAAGGTGGTTATTGACACAACAAAAACCAAAAAAGTGAGAGTACCCCCTAAAAATCCATGCCAGACTCTTAATCCGATCATGCAGCCTGGCTAGCCAAGAAAAGAGGAGATGGACATGAGTTGCCTCCTCCTCTTAAACCATTCTAGGCAACAAGCCCTCAAGATAGGGATGTATTGACAAGGGGCCATGTTTTTGAGGATAAGGCCTCTTCCCCATAACCCTGGCCGGTGATTGTAGGGGTCTGTGGGTGGAAGGCTTTTCGGAATCTGGAAGCCCACAAAGGTGTAACCTAGAAACAAAGACACTCAATTGTTTGACAAATCTTTTATTATTAAAAATAAAGATCCCAAAAAATGTCTCTCATAAATCCAAATACTGCTTCTATATACAAAGGGGGAGTTTGGCCCCCTTTGACCAGGCAATATTCAGACGGCTAATCCCTAATTTTATGGTTGTTGTCATCAGAACAAGAAAATAGAGGAAAGTTTCCCACTGTGACACCTGTTCTTATAACAGCTGCCAGGGTGTGGGGGGGGGGGTTGGATCCTCTATTTGGCAAATTCACATTGATAAAAACCTGACAGAGGAAGGCACTAATCCTTCCTCCAAGGAATGCAAAGCTTTTAAAAAAAGATTATGGACTTCTACTCTAAGGCATGTGAAAAGTATAAAGGATACACAGTCATGGGCAAATTTTAGCCCGATCTCCCTTATTAACATAGACGTGAAACTCTTAACCAAGGTACTCACCAATCACTTGAATCAGATTTTGCATCAACTGGTCTGAAAAGATCAAACAGGTTTTGTCACTTTTCGGCAGACCACTGATAATATAAGCCCTACGCTTCTTCTAACCATCTAGCTCATCATCGAGCTATACCCATCATGTTACTGTCCTTGGACATTTGAAAGGCGTTTGATACTTTATCATGGGCATATTTGAAAAAAGTCTTACGCTATAGGGGTCTGGGTGATCCTTTCTTATGTTGGGTCGATAAGTACAATACAATAAGTTGTATTCTTAGCAGATGGCTTCAATGAATTATAATCCTCTAATTGACCTATTTTACGTGGTACGCATCAAGTCTGCCCTATGTCCCTGCTCCCCTTTATAATAGCCCTCGAGCCTCTGATGGAACATATCCACTTGAATCCCAATATTTGTGGGGTGGAATTGGCTGGAGTGCATCATAAACTGTCTCTATTTGCCTGTGACATCTTAATATATGTCACATACCCTCACACTAGTCTTCCTAATTTATTTTCTTTTTGCACAGTTTTGGCTCCTTATCGAGACTTCAAGTTAACCAGACTAAATTGCATGCTTTAAATATTTGATTGTCTGACTCCATATTTGGGGATCAACTTAACATCGAACTATCATTCACGATATACGGCTAATTACCCCCCATTATTATCATATAACTCACCTGTTTACTGGAATTGTGGGACAAACTTATGATGTCTTGGATGGGCTGCATCAATGCAATAAAGAAGACCCTTCTCACGAAACACCTGTACGCTTTTTGAGTATATTGCGTTCCTTGCGACGTCAAATCCTTAAATTTATCTGAGAATCTACCATGTCAAGATTGAATCAGGCAGTGTTATACAAACAGAAGCGTGCCAGGGGTTTGGGAGTTCCAAACCTGATGTACTATTATAAAGCAGAGCAGATTGCACCCTTGATACAGCTACTGTATATGCTGGAAAGTCGGCTCTTCTTTGGACATACATTGACCTAGTAGATGTGAACCTGGTCCCGCTATCGTCACTATTATGGCTGCCTGCTCAATTTCATCCTAGGCCTCTAAACCCTATCTTGTCCCACTCACTCGCAAAATGGGATTCGATTAAATATTCCACTGGACTTCTTTCACCTCACCTACCTCTTCTGGAGGTTTTCAACTGCCCATGGTTTCCTCTAGGGTTAGATGACCCCCATAGCTTTAATTGGTGGCGCTCCAAATGCCTGACAATGGACTGCTCCAGGGGTATAGACTTTTCAGCAGATTCAGGAAACTTTTGAAGCTTCTGATCAAGAGAGATACCGCTATATCCAAATTCACAATTTTTTAGGCATCCTGGTTAGAAATTATGACAGTTCTCGACCCTTGATTGCATTCGAAACCAGGTGCGTTACCCATCCGGTTCCTCAAGGCCAAATCTCATTCATTTACCCCTCCCTTCTGGGTTCATCTAACACTACAGCCCCCTCCTACTGTGCACTTTGGGAGGTGGATTTTGGTGCCCTTCAATCCCCTAAGGACTGGTTCAAGATGTGGGAGGCTCTTTTTCATTCTTCCCGTAAAGTCATAGCATTAGAGAATGTGTTCAAAGTTACAGTATGTCTAGATGGTACTACACCCTAGTGAGAATTGCAAAATACATTCCTACATACCCAGCAATGTGTTTCAGGGGTTTTTAAGATCATGACGATATGAAGCACATATGGGGGACATGCCCGAAAGTTAAAAGGCTGTGAATCCAGGTGTACGCTTTGGTTAATACGCTATTTCAAGCTAATAAACATAAGGATCTATGGAAAGCTTTACTTCATAAGCCTATCCTGGAGTTTTCAACGTATCTTGGCAACACACATTTTTATTGCTAGTACTAAACAAACCATTTGCGTGGTAAACCTCTCTCCTCTCTTTTGAGGAGGTGAAGCGACTGGTGCATGGTACATTGACGAACGAGAAACTTACAGCTATACTCAGGGGCACTAGGGACAAATTTCTAAAGACTTGGCAGCCTTGGTTGGATCAGTTTCCAGCATTGAGCCTATCTTTATGCTTTTTGGACCTATAGGAAGTTCTGTCTAGCCTACCGGTGGTGGCCTTGGATTCCCTGGGGCAGGGCTTATCTTCTTACTACCTTTTTTTTCTTTGTGATTCCTTCTCCTTCAGCTTCTTCCTTTTACTCTCCCTCTTGTTCTTCCTGTTTTGTTCTTTCTATTTTTCGATTATCTGCAGCCAGATACCAGTTGGCTGAGTCTGTAAACTGCCCACTGGCCATACTTTTGAGGTCAAAATTTTATTTTCCTTTTTTTTTTATGGTATCGCTTATCGGTCTTTCCGTTGGGGTAAAGCCCTTGTCACGCTCCTGACGGTAAGAGCCTGATGTGCGGAAGACGGCCTCCCTTGCAGCTCTGACTCCGAGCTCCTGGTAAAGTGGACAGGAGACTCCAAAGTACAAAGTCGCACGAGTGCCTGGCAGGATCGCTGGTGAGTCGCTGAGCTGGAGTTGCTGAGCAGGTCGCGGAGAGGCACAGGTGCAGGCGGTAGTCCCAGGCAGCTGTCAGCGGGTAGAGGAAGTGGTCAAGCCGGGTCATGCACTATCGGATACGTCTGGAACACAAGCAGAAGCCGGAAGCGAGGTCAAGGTGCAGGCTGGGTCGGTATTGGGCTGGCAGCAAAGTAGCAGAATCAGTAGGCGAAAGCAGGGTCAAAACAAGCCGGGTCGGTGCAGGCAGAGAGCAGGGGTATCAGAGGCAAGCCGGGTCGGGTCAACGGTACAGGAAACAGGATACAGGTTACTGAGGTAGGTTTGCCAAACGCTATAGAACGGACAGCATCTGAGTCCAGGAAGAGGCCAGCCTAAATAGCCTGTCTGGCGCCAAAAACACTCAGAGAGTACACGCCGCGGCGCCCGCTCGTGCACGCGCACGCACGGGAGCGCGCACGGGAGCGCGCACACGCGCCAACGGCACTCCCGTGGAAGCTGAAGACCCAGCTCGACCTCTATGGTCGCCATTTTGGGTGCTGGCATGCCCTTCCTGACAGCCCTTTTGCACATTAGGAGACTTGCGAGATAGTTTTTTCTCCTAGTATTTTTGTTTTTTATTATTATTTTGTTTTTTGGATCCCTGAGAGGTTTCCGGACTTTATCCCTATAACTGAACATAGGTAAATCTCAGGAACTGCATGGTATTTTTACAGGATGATTCCTGAAAAACCGTTTGCTCAGAGCATTCTTTAGGCTGCAACGATTAAGTGCTGTATGGTTCCTTCACTATTACACTATTGATTATAATAATATTGAGGCACCCTCACCTGGTTATTTTTTTGTTTCTTTTTGTTTTTACTGCTTATACCATGTGAGAGTCATATTAGTTTGTGGTGTGTATTTTGTCATTGTATACCACTCTCAGCTACTGGCCTAGGTGATTGTTCACTATTTTGTGAGTTTGTCTTAAATAATAATATTGTGAAAGAAAAGTATACTGTATAATAACAGATTTTCCTTTCTTTGCTTTTGTACATCTTCCAATAGCCATGTATCATGATTGAAGACTTATTAAAAACATGGGACTTCTCAGTGAGTGCCACACAGAGTTGGTGTTATTATTTAACAGGTTTCCAAAGCAGAATTTATTTTTGGGGTTTGTTTTCACCCAAAGAAATAGAGAAAATAAAGAAAATTCACTGATCTCAGCACTGGGACACACTGCACCACTTTTTTACACAATGCCAAGAATGAGAGGGATTTACACTTTCTCAGGGGAAATACGTTTAATTTTTTGTGGGATAGTGAATCTGCTTAATACAGAGAAATGTGAAATTTCGACAAGCAAGCCATCAACATTTTCCAGTCTGACAAGGCCCTGCTGGATTCAAGGAGTTCGACCAATTATGACAAAAACAGTAAAGCCCTGTACACATGATCGGATATCTGATGGAATCTAATCTGATGGATTTTTTTGTCGGATATCCGATGAAGCTGACTTTTATCAGTCTTGCCTACACACCATCAGTCAAAAATCCGACCGTGCCAAAATGCGGTGACGTACAAGGTGACGTACAACACTACGACGAGCCGGAAAAAATTAAGTTCAATGCTTTCCGAGCATGCTTCGACTTGATTCTGAGCATGCATGGATTTTTCTCCGATGGAGTTCCACACAGACGGTCGGGTTTTTCTATCGGTTTTTTATCCATAGGAAAAATTTAAAACATGTTCTATTTTTTTTCACCAATGAAAAAAAGACTGATGGGGCCCACACATGATTGGTTTGTCCGATGAAAACAGTCCATTGGTCTGTTTTCATCAGACAAACCGATCATGTGTACACGGCTTTAGGATTTGCCTCGGGATCAATCTTACCACTCAGTTAAAAATTAAATAAAATCATTCGGATTGCACTTTAAAGTGGTTGTAAACCCTTTTGTCTTACTTATATATAGGTAAGCCTAGAATAAGGCTTACCTATAGGTAGTGTAAATATCTCCGAAATGTGCACCGTGTAGGAGTTATTTCCATTGTAGTGCGCCAGTGTCATCATCGGCGCATGCGCTGTGAAGAAACGGACCTCTGTGCTGTTTCTTCCCCAGCATGTGCCGTGACTGATGGCTCATGTGCGCATGTGTGGGAGTAACGTCGCCCAGCTCTGGACAGTCACAAAGTCAGAATCCGCGGCCCCTGAAGGAAGAAGGGCAAAAATGGACGCGGCTTGCACAGGTGACAGCACAGGCTTTGTTTGCAGGTAATCGTCACATAATGGGCTAGTATGCAATTATGCTATTAATTTGCAGGGTGCTACGGTACCCCAATTGATCTATTATGACTTTACTGCACCTAAATTCACTGTTGTGCAATCATTAAAGCAGATTCCATAAAAATGTCCCATGCTCAATTTTCGAATAAAAAGTCCCGTCTAAGAACAACACAAGATGCCTACGTTTTCTTTATTAGTCATAAAAAAACTCTTCTATGCTTATTCTGATTAGGTTTATTTTGTTACTGTAGCCTGATTTTTCCTGATATGGCTAAGTCTTTCCAATTGCCATCCCATACTCTCATTGGACAGAAGGCTCGAAGTTGGTGGTTCTTTGCCATTAAAGCTCAGCTGAATTTTCTGTTTAAATCAGCTAAATACTGCAAATCAAGCAAAAGGTTTAAAAAGGCCTAAAGTTAATTGTCATTAAAAAGCAGCCACAACTTGAGCAGAAAAGCTTGTCCCTCATCAATGATGGATAGCACAATACTTGCAGCAGTGGTCTCTCTTTAGAGGTCTGACATGCACTCTATGGCTATGCCTCAGTGTGGAGGGGAGGCCAAAAGGCATCAGAGTGTGTGGTGTGGTGGAGACATGTAGGCTGAGGCTGCTCATTATCAATTGTTTACCTGGGCTGGTTGGGAGTAGCGGCTATCCTTTCCTTTTTACATTGGTATCAGGATAAGCCTGCATTCTATTCATGTTCTCCGACATAGGGAAACGTATTTACCTCTACTTTGAGTGATGCCAAGCAATATAACAGGTCACATGTCCCTGCTGAGTCAAAGCTAGAGAATTTTTGTCAGCAACAAGCATGAGTTTTGCAGCGAGCAGGATGCTGGCAAAGAGTTTTTTCTAGTTCGTCTGTGTCTGCTTTCTATAGAATAGTCACTGAAGCAGTAACGTGGAGGAAAGGAGCTAAAACAAATTAAGTGGCAGGGGCGAGTTATAACTCAAATCATACTTCGTCCAGGATAAAGTGGATCAAGCCGCAGAGAGTGCAGATGAGATAGCCTTGCCCTCAGTAGAACAAACAAAAAAGAGATGTAGTAATTGGGATATCACAAAAGCGCCCGACTGATAACCCACTACTGCGCCAATGTGGAAAAGAAGTTAAAGCGCCTAGCTGCTGTTTAAATAAATAATATGTGAAAAATAAAGGAATATATTCTATACATCAAGTGCCAATATAAAACCACAGCGCTATGAGAATAAATAAATATTCACAACTAAATATATGCAAGTGTACAATGTGATAACACAATTATAAGTGATTAAACTCATATACTGAAAACATGCAAAAGAATTATTGTATAATAATAATAATATTACTATTAATATTAAGTGAAAAAAAGTCTGTGTTGTAACATCAAAAACGTGAAGTATAAAGAGAAAAGTTCATATAACTTCAGTGTGATTAATCCACTTTTCCAGAACTTCCACCACACCTCAGTGTTCAGTGCTCCAATCCCCCTCACAGTGGACACTCACCACAATGCTATGCCTCCCACTCTCGTGTTTGGCTAACGAGCTTGAAATAAGAATATCTCCACGGTGTCACCAGTAAATGAATTCCAGTATTAAATGCAAGGATGTTCCAAGTAGCAATGCAAAAAAAGAAAGGTGCACAATAGTGTAAAAACGTAAGACCAGTTTAATAACAACACTCAAATAAACCTCCAAAAGTTGCACTCACAAACAAACTCCAATAAAAAGCTTTGTGTATGAACAGATCGCTGCACACTTCAAAATCCTCAATTGCAGATAACAGTGGTCACGGCGGACCCTCGGTCAACTGAATAATCTCACCGCAATCCTCGGCACAGCACACCACTTCAAACGATACTTCTTATCTATGGTAATTCCAAACAGCTACGAGATGGCTGCAAGCAGTCTTAGATGTAACTTGGAACTTTCTAAACATGGATTAGGCCACGCCCCGACATGTTTCGACTTCCTGTCTTATTCATGGGTACAAAAAAAAACAAAAAAGAGAACCCGCATGGGAGAGGAGAAGAAGAAGGATCACTAGAAAAACAACAGAAAAAAATTGAAAAAGATCCTGAAAAATTATGAACCCTTCCTACAAAGCAAGATATGGCAGATATGATGTCTCACTTTGAACATATGATCAAAAGTGAAATGAACGCAACAAGAAAGGACATACAGAATGTCCTACAATGGGTATAAGAAACTGAAGAACACCTAGACAAGCATAAAAAGGCCATTAAGGAATTACGAGAAAGAGCAGAAATGGAATGGTTGGAAATTAGGAACATTCGAACATTTGGCACAGTAGACAAAACAGGGTGTGTGGTCTCCCAGAGACCTTCAAAGATATTGATCTAGGAGGTACGGTTTGGGAGGTGTTCAATAAGATAATGAAAAGAGAACTCACTTTCCCCATTTGTTTTGAAAGAATTCACAGAATCCAGAAAATAAATAAATCTTCAACAGACAGCCCTAGCAAGACCAAAATGTACTCCTTCCTTTGAAGCCCTGTTCACACGGGCCAGAATCTCGTCAGGAAAAAACTGTCGTTTTTCCTGACGAGATTCTTGGCAAGAATCTCTTGCCGCCCGAGTGTACAGACACTCCATTCAAAAGAATCGCGGTTCTTTTGAATGCCGTCCCCACCACACTACCTATGCCTAGGAAGCTACCGCGCATGCATCAAAGTCATTTCGAGGATGCACGGGTTTCCACGGCGACAGGTATGTATACACACTCTCGGGTTTCTCGGCAGGAAAACACTGCCGAGAATCACAACGAGAAGGTTCTCGAGATTTTAGGCAGTTTTCCTGACGAGAAACCTGAAAGCCTCATACACACGCTCAGTATACTCGGCAAGAAAGGTCTGCCAGCAGTTTTCTTGCTGGTTCTTGCCGCGTAAACCGAGCGTTTGTACGAGGCTTGATAAATATCATGAACATGACATGCTCTCAGTTATAGTGGCACAGATGTGTCTCTTTGAAGCCAGTATTAGCATTACAATTTCTCTCCCAATGAGTATGGCCCGGATTCAGAAAGGAGATACGACGGCGTATCTCCGGATACGCCTTCGTAACTCTGAGTGTGCGGGGTCGTAATTATGCGACTGATTCATAGAATCAGTTACGCATAGATTTCCCTAAGATCCGACCGGCGTAAGTGTCTTACACCGTCGTATCTTAGGCTGCATATTTATGCTAGCTGCTAGGTGGCACTTCCGTATATTTACGCAAGGAATATGCTAATTAGGTAGATACGCCGATTCAGAAACGTACGTCCGCCCGGCGCATTCGGCTTTTTCCGGCATAAAGTTACCCCTGCTATATGAGGGGTATCCTATGTTAAGTATGGACGTCATTCCCGCGTTGAATTTTGGAAATTTTACGTTGTTTGCGTAAGTCGTTCGCGAATAGGGCTGTACGTAAGTTACGTTCACGTCTAAAGCATTGACGATTTGCAGCGTAATTTCAAGCATGCACACTGGGATTTTTTCACGAACGGCGCATGCGCCATTTGTAAAAAACGTCAAATACGCAAGGTCACATGTAATTTAAATAAAACACGCCCACATCATCCACATTTGAATTAGGCGGGCCTACGCCGACACACATACGTTACGCCGCCGTAACATAGGGCGCAAGTCCTTTCTGAATACGGAACTTGCACCCTAATTTATGGCGGCGTAACGTATCTGTGATACGTTACGCCCGCCGATAGATAGATAATTCTATCTGAATCCGGGCCTATACCGTGTTTCCCCCGAAAATAAGCCCGGGTCTTATATTAATTTTGGCAACAAACGACACAGTAGGGCTTATATAATGTGCTGTCTTCTCTCCCCCTCTCTCTCCCTGCCTGTCAGGAATCCCCAGTGTGAACTGAGTTAAAATGCTTGTAAAATCTTATAATCCACTCTATTACAGTATTATATAATGTACAATGTGTGTGTTTCTGTAATATAATTGTGCCAAATACCTTCTTTATAGCGCCGCTCTACACTTCTGTGACCTGCCGGAGCTCTCGTCCCCGCATTTATATTACAGAAACACACACATTGTACATTATATAATACTGTAATAGAGTGGATTATAGGATTTTAAAAGCATTTTAAACTAGGTCTTATTTTCGGGGTAGGGCTTATATTGCAACCCTCCTGGAAAATAACGCTAGGTCTTATTTTCGGGGTAGGTCTTATTTTCAGGGAAACAGGGTATGTATAATATAGAGAAAGAAGAAGGGTGGATTCCGGATAGTGTAGAATTTTCAATCCAATATTTATTTTATTAAAACAGCTAAAAGTACTCACATTTCTTTACAAGTTAAAAGTCAATACATCACGAGCGGCAAGCTCGTATGCTGATGTCACTTCCAGTGCCTGTCCATCCCAACGTGTATCGTCGCGATCATGTGACTTCATCAGCGTATCCCTGACCACCATTGTATTTTTCCGACTTATCACCAATTTAAGAGGAATTTTTTCTAACTGACCCTCAATTAATTGGTTTTAGTAGGGGTTCCTGAAGGTCAGAAAATGGTTTCAATAGTTTCTCCTGGGGTAAAAAAGGTTAAAAAAGCCCACTCTAGATTGTGAGCATAAAGTTTCCTTCGTGAACAATGTATTGTTATTCTGTGACTCTAGGCCTCCATTTGAAGGAAACTAAATTTAGGGCCTGTTCACACCTGAATGAGACTGTGCCTGGGTACACCTTATTCAAAATTAATTGTCTGTTGCACCCTTCAACACATTAACATTTAGGGCATGCTGCATTTGTGCAGTGCAGTACACTGTGGGTGTCTGTTTTGACACAGCAACACAATTTGTAAATTTTTTCAAAGTAGGACTTTAGTTTGACTTTAAAGTGTACCTTATCCTGTAAAGAAAATGTGATTTATTGCAGGTTACCAGTAATAATGGGCTCGGGCGTGTTCAGTTTGAACCCGCCAGGAAGGCGTCACTGCACACTGCCAATCATAGGCAGTGAGGCATTTCCCGACTGCCAGCTGCGCAAACACGCTGCCTATGATCAGGGCCATCTTTACCGCAGGGCACAAGGGGAAATTGCCCCGGGCCCAGTCATTGTTGTGGGGCCCAAAGGAGCTGCCCCTTGAGCCTACACTGACAGAAAATAAGTTGATAAGTGAATTCGGAAGGGCCAAAGAAAATGTTTGCCCAGGGTCCAATCAATACTAAAGACGGCCCTGCCTTTAATTGGCGGTGTGCAGTGCCGGCTTTCTGTCGCGTTCGGTCAAAACAAGCCCGAGCCCATTCCTAGTTACCAGTCCTTAGACAAGGTGGTTGTCTTTGTTTTATTTTTTATAGTTTTTTTTATCCTTTTTCACTTTATGATCCTGCCAGTAATGCTAAATCATTGCAGTAACACACCACAGGTGTGAAGGGTACCCCCCCCCCCACTAAGAGAGGAACTGAAGCATAGCCATTGTTCAGCACTGTTAGACATGGAGCAGAACCAGCACAAGTACAGGGTTTTAAAATCATTATTATACAGATTTTTCCTGATATGATCTGATTTGTTATATGATGATTACTTTGACATGTGTATATATGAACAGGAAAAAAAATTAAATGAAGGGACTATCATTTCCCTTTAACTGAAAATAGGTCAGTTATTAGCATATTGGCCCTGTTACGCGTCATTGACTTCTCATAGGCGGAGTACAGAGGCCTTCATACCTGCATGTTAATGAAAGAAAACAACAATTTCATGCATAGCATTCAGATAAGCATTGAAAGCAACTTAGTTTGCCTGATATCAACACTGCGTAATTATCTTTAAGCAATAGCTCAATCAATTTAATAGCAAACAAATTAATCATGAAACTGTTTCACTGGTCCTCTCCTAGTTTTGGTCATCTGTACACGTGAGTTAAAAAAAAGTGAACTCATGGCAGATAATAAAAACATACAAATAAATCAGCCCTACATATATTAGCACATTTGTTTTTTAATTAAAGCAGTCCCCCAATAGCAGTGCATACAATGGAAGAGGGTGAAGCAGCAGAAGGAGCCAATCAGCTGTACTGATACAAGATGCATGCTGATAGGGGGTTTAGCAGTGTGACGGAGAGATAAGCTCATCATTCTGCCATTTCTCTATTTCACTGTCCATTCACGGGCTGGGGTAGGGACAAGACCTATAAGTGTACCACCAAATGAAAGCTCTATTTGTGGGAAAAAAAGGACGTCAATTTTGTTTGGGAGCCACATCGCACGACCGCGCAATTGTCATTCAAAGCATGACAGTGCTGAAAGCTGAAATTTCGCCTGGCCAGGAAGGGGGTATATGTGCCCAGTAAGCAAGTGGTTAAAAGAGGCACATCTAAGTATGCAAGCATCTGGGGTAAAGATGTCCACATAGACCATCCTCCTCACCGCCATTGATGTCATCCCTTCCACTCTGCGCTCCACGAGCGGTTTCAGATCGCTCTACTGTAGGGTAGTCTTCCCAGTCACGATTGCAGACAGCTTTACCCCAGATGCCTGCATACTTAGATGTGCCTCTTTTAATCATCAACCATGTGATTTACTAAATGTTGTGTTAAAATAAATCTGTGCAAGTATATTTAAAAACACCAGTGACAGCAAAAGTATTTGGTATTGGACTAGGTATGGTTGAAGGCGATCAGTGGACTAAATGTAGTACCTTCAATAAATGTAACCATATTGCTACACTTAGAGGCGCCTCTGTTCTCTTTTATACTCTGTAGCTCCTGCTGGATTTTGCTTCTAATCCCCTTGGGGAGGCTTCCATTTGTGGATGGACATTTTATGGTTACACAACCTATCACATTGCTATAATCTTTTTATATGGACAATAAACTGAAGGACTTTTGAATAAATGGTTGTGGAACGAATCCTTTGAGTTTCCATTATTTCTTATGGGGAAATTTGCTTTGATATACAAGTGCTTTGGATTACAAGCATGCTCCTTGAACAAATTATTCTCATAATCCAATGTTTTACTGTATTTACCATATTTTCTGGCATATAAGGTGACCTTTTGTATGTAAAAAAAATGCCTCAAAACTCGGTGGTCGTCTTATACGCCGGTACCTGTCTGTCAGACTGCGGGCATCCATTATTCAAAAGCCGCGCCTCCTCCTCATGCTGTTCCGTGATAGGCGGAACACTCATTTTCCCAGCAGAGCCTCTGTTCAGTGTTCCACCTATCATGGATGCCTTCTCATCCTCGGACGATGGAAGAGAGGACATCCGTGATACGTGAAAAAAACTGAACAGAGGCTCTGCTGGGGAAATCAGTGTTCCGCCTATCACGGAACAGCATGAGGAGGAGGCGCGGCTTTTGAATAATGGATGCCCGCAGCCTGACAAACTCTGCATACAGGATAAGGTAGGGAGATCATCGAGGTAGAGAATGGCACAGTGAGGTAGGCAATGGCACAGTGAGGCATGTAATGTAATGGCACAATGAGGTAGGCAATGATACAGTGAGGCATGTAATGTAATGGCACAGTGAGGCATGTAATGTAATGGCACAGTGAGGCATGTAATGTAATGTAATGTAATGGCACAGTGAGGCATGTAATATAATGTAATGGCACAGTGAGGCATGTAATGTAATGTTATACCACAGTGAGACATGTAATGTAATGTAATGGCACAGTGAGGCATGTAATGTAATGGCACAGTGAGGCATGTAATGTAATGGCACAGTGAGGCATGTAATGTAATGTAATGTCACAGCGAGGCATCTAATGTAATGGCACAGTGAGGCATGTAATGTAATGTAATGGCACAGTGAGGCATGAATTTAACGGCACCGTAAGGCATGTAATGTAATGGCACAGTGAGGCATGTAATGTAATGGCACAGTGAGGCATGTAATGTAATGGCACAGTGAGGCATGTAATTGAATGGCACAGTGAGGCATGTAATGTAATGGAATGGCACAGTGAGATTTGAAAATCAGCGGTTGTTCCTGTCAGCGGTTGTTCTGGCTACCCCTCAGCGTCCAGACAGACTAGTAGGAAGGGGGTCGTCTTACACGGCGAGTATATCCCAAAACCCAAATTTTTCCTGTAAAAATAGGGAGTCGTCTTATACGCCCAGTCGTCTTGTACGCCGGTAAATACGGTATATATGAGCATTTATACTGTGGAAGACAAGTATAACGCTAAATCACTTTGTGTTGTAATATAAAAATTGTTGCCTATTACCATTTTATTCTACAGTCTTTGCTTTCAAAATATATTCAATGTTAAGGGGGTTTAATTAATCTTCAGGCCTAAAATGTGTATTTTAATGTGTGCAAAAACTGAAATAATTAGTGTAGTGAAGTAGTTAATGATTAGTTGAATTTGATTAGTTTATTCTGAGTATCATTCAGCAATTATCAACTTCCTGTTTCACCCATTGTGATGTTTAATTACAACAACAAATACTCAGAAGTGCATAGAGAGGCAGGCATATTTTGTGCCTGAGCTGGAGTGAGGTTCCTGACATTCCTCCCTATAGGACATGTGAGCACATGAACCTATAAGTCATCACTGAAAAGCAAACTATTTGCATTTGTCCTCCAAATAATACTCCCCACCCCTTAGTTCTGGTTATCCAGGTTCCATGTGAGATGGACCAGTCTCACCCTGCAAGGTCATAACAATAACACAATAACACATCCACCCTGGTGACTAACTTATCTGTATATTGATGATCATATTTCAACAGCTATTCATTAAAAAGCTAAACAGAGAAAAATTCTGATGCAAGAAATTAATAGAGATGAATATTCAACAACTGTGGGTTTCTAGTGTATTCATAGGGACTTCAAATTCGATATTCAAATTTAAAATGATGCAGGTAAAGAAGACAAACCCTAAGAGCCCCTCTACATTCTTTGCTGCGTTATGTCTTGTGTTACATTACCGTGCATTGTGTTAAAGGGGTTGTAAAGGTTCGTCTTTTATTTTCTAAATTGGTTCCTTTAAGCTAGTGCATTGTTGGTTCACTTACCTTTTCCTTTGATTTCCCTTCTAAATGTTTTTTCTTTGTTTGAATTTCTCACTTCCTGTTTCTCCTCAGTAAGCTTTCCACCATCATCCGAGCGGTGGAAAGTCATTTAGAACAGCTTACTGAACACCTTACTGAGGAGGAACAGGAAGTGAAAAATTCAGACAAAGAAAAAAACATTTAGAAGGGAAATGGAAGGAAAAGGTTAGTGAACCAACAATGCACTAGCTTAAAGGAACCTATTTAGAAAATAAAAATTTAACCTTTACAACCCCTTTAAAGTGGAGGTTCACCCGGAAATGTAAATTTTTAACATTAGATTCATGCTCATTTTGTCAAGGGGAATCGGGTAGTTTTTTAAAAAATGAAGCAGTACTTACCGTTTTAGAGAGCGATCTTCTATGCCGCTTCCGGGTATGGGCTGTGGGACTGGGCCTTCCTATTTGATTGACAGTCTTCCGACAGTCGCATCTATCGCGTCGCGATTTTCCGAAAGTAGCCGAACGTCGGTGCGCAGGCGCAGTATAGAGCCACGCAGGCGCAGTATAGAGCCGCACCGACGTTCGGCTTCTTCCGGCTACTCGTGACGCGATGGATGCGACCGTCGGAAGCCTGTCGGAAGACTGTCAATCAAGAAGAAACGCCCAGTCCCGAAGACCATACCGGAAGCGGCAGAGAAGATGGCTCTCTAAAACGGTAAGTACTGCTTCGTTTTTAAAAAAAATACCCGATTCCACTTGACAAAATGAGCATGAATCTAATGTTAAAAATTTTTTTTAGGGTGAACTCCCGCTTTAAGGCAGTCGATTGAGATGTTCATGATTGACTAGGTAGTCCATAAATTCTACATTTTTATGAACGAAGTATGAGTCCTGAAGACCACTTTAGTGGTGAGATTCCTTGCCATGTTATCTCATTCCTCATGCTAAATTTTACCTAATGTATGAAAAAGTATGGTTTTCCTTTAATGGATGTCCTCTTGCTGTGTCACAGTGTTATTCTGAGTGCTCCATGTGGCAGGGTTGGGGCTGGTGTTGTTCAGTCCACCAACATGTCCATGACATTGCCTGTTGGTGGATTTATTGTGTTATGCCGCTTACACACGATCGGAATTTCCAATGGAAAAAGTCCGACTGACTTTTTCTAAGGAAATTCCGACCGTGTGTATGCCCCATCAGAGAAATTCCATTGGAAATTCCGATGAATTCCATCAGAGTTTAAATATAGAACAGGTATTATTTTACTCCGATGGAATTCGTCGGAATTCCGATGAGCTTTTGGTCGGGCAAAAGCTGATCGTGTGTACACGGCATTACAATGTAGAACTTTTGTAAAGAAAATAAAGACTTGGTGCTCTGAGCAACTAGCTGTCATTCCTCCTAAAATTATCATAGATGGAATTTAATTTGCTCCATTTTACAGAGATTTAACCAAACGAAGATTTACCGTATATACTCGAGTACAAGCCCAGATTTTCAGCACATTTTTTTGTGCTGAAAATGGCGCCCTCGGCCTATACTCGAGTCACCTCTTTGCACCTGATCTCCTGGAGTTTGGGGACCCGGTACCGGCCCCACTCTACCTCTACAAGTGTAGCCAGTTTTACAGAAAAATCACATTGACTTGATTGTCACACACATTTTGACTGATAACTGCCTCCTAATGTCTACTGAGAATTGTTTTGTACTTGGTACTTTTTTACTTTATCACACGTTTAATGTTTGTATTTGGACAGGCTAAATCACTTTTCAAGTTCATTAAATCTTCACAATGGTAGAAAATGTGATGTCTATGGTCAGCCTTATGCCCAGTACACACGACCGGTTTTCCCATCGGAAAAACTGCGATGAGAGCTTTTCGTCGGGAATCCCGACCGTGTATATGCTCCATCGCTGTTTTTCCCACAGGAAAACTGCTGGGAGAAAAAGAGAGCAGGATCTCTTTTTTTCCCGTCAGGAAAAAATCCTAGCGGTATGTATTCCCGTCTGTATGCTTTTCCGACGGGAATGCATCCCGTCGGAATACACATGCTCTGAAACAATTCGACACTTGCTCGGAAGCATAGAACTTCATTTTGTCGGCTCATCGTAGGACTTTTGTGTGACCGTGTGTATGCAAGGCAGGCTTGAAAGGAATTCTGACAGAAAACCCACTGTTTTTTTCCGACGGCGAAACCGGTCATGTGTATTATGTTCCAATACCTTCTTTATCCATATCCCTTTATTTTGTATACCCTTGTGAAGAGTTTATGTGCATAAAAAGGGTTTAAAGTGGAATTAAAGGGGCTGTAAACCCTCACGGTTGTTCATTCTATGTATTAAGGTGAAAAACCTTTTGTGCTGCAGCGCCTGATCGTTCTAGTGACGGGGACAAGCACAGCAGCTCCAGATGCTGTCTCAGGTCCTCATTGGATAGATTGATAGAAGCAGGAGTCATTGGCTCCCGCTGCTGTCAATCAAATCCAGTGACACAGGAGTTGGGGCAGGACTGAGTCCTGCTGTCTGTGCCAATAGACGCAGCAGCGTGACTCAGGAGCATGCCCGCATGAGTGCCCACGTGGAAAGCGGCTCTCTGTGGGGGCACTTGAGAAGAGGTGGAGCCAGGAGCATCGCAGGAGGACCCCAGAAAAGGAAGATCGGAGCCACTCTGTACAAAACACTTGCACAGAGGATGTAAGTATAACATGTTATTTATTTATTTTTTAAATCACTTTAAATTCTCCTATCCTTTACAACCAAAGAAGGTGCCATCTTAGCATCTGTTTGATTTGCAGTTGCCACGGTGCTGCACATTCGTTCAGTTATGACACCAGCCATTTGAGGAATTGACAGTTTGGTTGAAATCACAAGAAGAGCTGACAGCATGCCTTGAATGTAACAGTTTCGGGAATAAATTGATGCTTCCAGTGCCGGATTTGCTCTCCTTGCCGCCCCAAGGCCAGGTTCCACAATGCACTGCCAACCGAACCCCCCCCCCCCCCCAAATTAACGGAGAATGTGCGGCACGGTTAGTTCAAATATGTTTTGTTTGTTTTTTTACTTTTTTATCACTTTTTTTATTTTTATTTATTTGTAGCTTGTCGCTTACTTTTTTTAATTTTTGTATAATTTTCTTATTATTTTTCTTATTCTTTACTTTTTTATTTCATTAATTTAATTATTATTTCTTATTATTTATTTATTTTTTATCAAATTTTTTTCACTTAACTTTTTTGCTATCACACAGGAGAAAACAATTTCCTGTGTGATATCAATTGGAGGTGACATGTTCTCTTTATTGACCCTGTCACCTCCAAAACAGGAGTCCTAGCACTGTGCTAGAACTCCTGTCACAGCTGAGATGGGAAGAGCACAGCTCTCCCCTCTCACTGTGTACATCGGCAGCAGGGACAGGTAACAGACTCGGTGGCCAGGGGGGGGGGGGGGCAGAGTCCCGAAGACAGAGCCAGCAGAGAGAGGTATGTGGGGTGGGGGGGAGAGGAGAGGACGGACGGGAGCACATATTTTACAAGTGATTTTGGCGACATCGCCGCAATCACTTGTTAACGAGCGAGCGGATTCCTCCATAACTTACCGCCCTTAATTGTATGTTCCGGGTGTCGGGGGACTCCATGCCACTGCCGCCCCTTGGAGCCCTGCTGCCCCAAGGCCTGGCCTCAGTGGCCTTGTGGGAAATCCGGGCCTGGATGCTTCCCTTTACTTAGTGTTCACTCAAGATATATAACTGACTGTTTTCAAAATATTCATAATTACATAGCATTAAACTTCCAGATCAGATTTGGCCTGCGCCTAATGCAAATACTTTAACTTGTAGATGTACGGAAACATTGCTATCTCCCAAACATTTATGAACAAGGTAAGCTGTGTTACGCCACGTGCACACGATCGGTTCATCCGATGAAAACGGACCGATGGATTTTTTCATCAGATATCCGGTGAAGCTGACTTTCATCAGTCTTGCCTACACACCATCAGTTAAAAATCAGTTTGTGTCCAACGCAGTGACGTAAAACACTACGACGTGCTGGGAAAAATGAAGTTCAATGCTTCCGAGGATTCGTCGACTTGATTCTGAGCATTGCGAAATCTGCCTAGTAACAGCCATATAAAAGTGAGTAAAAAAACATTTTTAAGACTTTTTTTTACATTAAAGGCAAGCTGTTAATAAAAAGTTTGTTTTTAGGGTGGAACTCCGCTTTAAAACTGCTTGTATGTTGGTAGTGTTTTTTTTTGCCCACAGCCTTTTTCTAGTGGCTCCATGATTCAAACATCCTAGCTTCTGGCAGTGAATAGAGTCTTTTTGGCACACAAACTGCAGTAACCCTCAAAGGCCAACTGAATTGTTACATTTTTGACTACAAGAAAACTGAAATTCTATTGGTTGTCATTAACATCTGCATTTGTGAATCATTATGTTATTTTTTCCAGTTTATTCAATCAATAAGTTCATACTAACTGGTACACATATTTTCACCACAGGGTGGCAGGATAATACATGCTTAAACAATGGTTTTGAATGGGTTCCCATCACGTTTTAGGATCATCATCGAAAAGGCTATATACTTGTCAACAGAGCACTATATTTTTCACCACCAGATGGCGGAATATCCACATAGAACAATACATTAAATACATACTGTATTTAAACTATATTACCAAAAATATTGGGACGCCAGCCATTACACGCACATGATTTTTATTGACATCCCAGTCTTAGTTCGTAGGTTTCAATATTGAGTTGGCCCACCATTTGCAGCTATCACAGCTTCAACTCTTCTGGGAAGGCTGTCCACGAGGTTTAGGAGTGTGTCTATGGGAATGTTTGACCATTCTTCCAGAAGCCCATTTGTGAGGTCAGGCTCAGATGTGGAAGGGAAGGCCTGGCTTGCAGTTTCTGCTCTAATTTATCCTAAAGGCATTCAATTGGGTTGAGGTCAGGAGGACCCTGTGTAGGCCAGTCAAATTTCTCCACCCCAAACTCGCTTACTTATGTTTTTATAGACCTTGCTTTGTGCCCTGGTGTACAGTCATGTTGGAACAGGAAGGCCCAAAAGTTAGAAGCATGAAATTGTTCACTTCGCTGGAACCAAGCCCAACCCCTGAAAAACAACCCCACACCATAATCCCCTCTCCACCAAATGATTTGGACCAGTGCACAAAGCAAGGTTCATAAATACATTAATGAGTGATTTTGGGGTGGATGAACTTGACTGGCCTGCACAGAGTTCTGACCTTAACCCAATAGAACACCTTTAGGATGCATTAAAGCAAAGACTGCAAGCCACATCAGGGCCTGACCTCACAAATGTGCTTCTGGAAGAATAGTGAAACATTCCCATAGACACCCTCCTAAACCTTGTGGACAGCCTTCCCAGAAGAGCTGAAGCTGTTATTGCTGCAAAGGGTGGGCCAACTCAATATCCCCCACAGCTACTACCCTTGTTCCACTTGACCCTCCCTTCCAGATTGTAAGCTCTAAGGCCTCATACACACAACCGTTTTCCTTGACAGAATCCAACAAGAAACTTGGTGGCAGAGCTTTTTTTGCCGAGGAAAACGGTTGTGTGTATGTTTTTTATCGAGAAAACTGTCGTGGAACTCGATGAGAAAAAAGAGAACAAGTTCTCTTTTTCCTCGTCGGGAGTCTCAATTTCCTCGTCAGGCTGGTTTTCGACGAGAAACACGTTCGTGTGTATGCTTAGAAACCCGCAGTTCCTCGGTCGTGTGTACCAGGCCTAACGAGCAGGGCCCTCTGATCTCTCCTGTGTTGAATTGTATTGTGACTGTACTGTCTTCCCTGATGTAAAGCGCTGTGCAAACTGTTGGCGCTATATAAATCCTGTATAATAATAATAATAATATTGAACCCTACAGACCAAGACTGCGTTTCCATTAAAGTTCATGTGCGTGTAAAGGCAGGTGTCTCAATACTTTTGATAAAATAGTGTTCATACATACGTATTATTTGTATGGCCAAATGTAGAATAGGGGGCCCAATTGTAGAAAAGTACCAGATACGCACGTTAATAAAAGCCATAAAAAATCGTATTTACATAAAAAGCTTAACAAGCTAATGGTTAGTTTAAAAACAAAAAATGAAGACATCTTCAAAGCAGCTAATAATATTTTTAAAAATCTTGTGCACAAGGTGGCATCAATTCCAAATGGAAGAGAAAACTATTTCCATGGGCTTTAAAAGATTCCTTTGAAGAAAAATTGTTTAGACTGTGAAATGCCTCGCAAAATCAGTGATAGAATGGACTTGAGGGATGTCTTTTTACAATCTAAATACCTACATTATGTAACTGAGACTCCACTAGGTGTCAGGAGTGTATATAGAAACAATTCTGCTCTCATAGTTTCACCACTGGGTGACAGGAGAGCGTTTAGAACTACGTTTCCTTTGGTAGCAACTTCTATAGTGAAAGCATATGTTTAGGCAAACGGAAAACAAAACACATATTTAGCACATGTCTATGCCATGGGTTGAGAAGTGGACCCTGCCACTATGTGCCCCTTTCCTCTACGATGTAGCTGATCTTTCACCAGAGACTTCTTCAAATGAGTTTGGGTTTAGCTGCTGGCTACCCCCAGATCATGCAACAAATATTCAGGGCTGGTGCAAGGATTTTTGACACCCTAGGCGAAACCTCATTTTGCTGCCACCCCCTTGGCCCCACCCCTGAGTCCAACCCATTTGCCCTGCCCATGTATACCCCACCTTTTTAATAAAGCGCCCATTAAATGCTGCCCACCAGCACCCATCAAATGCAGCCTCACCAGTGCCCATCAAATGCTGCCTCACCAGCACCAATCAAATGCAGCCTCACCAGTGTCCATCAATGCAGCCTACCAGCGCCCATCAATGCAGCCTACCAGCACCCATCAATGCAGCATCACCAGTGCCCATTAAATGCAGCCTCACCAGTGCCCATCAAATGCTGCCTTACCAGCACCAATCAAATGCAGCCTCACCAGCGCCCATCAATGCAGCCTTCCAGTGCCCATCAATGCAGCCTACCAGTGCCCATCAATGCAGCCTCACCAGCGCCCATCAAATGTAGCCTACCAGTGCCCATCAATGAATGTTTGCTTGCTTCCATTCATTTGGGAGCCGGGACAAAGGCAAAGTCCTCCTCCGCCACTGTGCCTCTGACACTATATGTGAACAAAGCGGTGGCTGCCTGCTGATGCTGAGGCTTAGTTGCTTGCTTCAGAGAGAAGAGAGTAGGAAAACCTGTGGCTAGGCACCCTAGGCAGCAGTGCGCCCTAGAGCGGCTGCCTAGTTTGCCTAGTGGTAGCACCGGCCCTGCAAATATTCGCTGTATCGAAGGAGGGTAGGAGCCTGGATACAGAGGAACCAGAGTGTGAGAGAACTTGGGGAAGTATCAGTGGTCACAATGGCGACCCTGTCCATGCTCCAGGGGGCCCATGAGGCCTCCCTGTCATATTTGGACAATCTCCTCCATTTTCCTCTTGCAGCTGCTGAATGCCTGCTTCTCCTCCTGGAGTGTCCACTGCTTTACTGACATCGTCCAATGCCCTACTTACAACATCTACAGCCTTACTGACACTGTCCACTGTCCTACTGACTCTGTACACACACCATTCACTGCCCTACATACATTGTCCACTGTCCTACCGACACTGTTTACACACTGCCATACTGACACCGTCCACTGCCCTACTGACATCAACCTTTGCCCTACTGATGTGTCCACTGATTTATTGACACTGTCCACTGCCCTTCTGACACAGTCCACTGCTCTACTATCTGACACTGTCCACTTTTATGGTAGTCTAACTTTTTAGGGTAGTCTAACTTTATATTTTTACAGCGACATTAGTTTAATCATATTATTATAAGTGTTCCTTACTGTAACGGAATGACCCGTGACAACCAGAGACTTTTGAAGGATGTGGGGTACTCCTGTGCCAGCGTCACTAATGACTCTTGGGTCTAGGGCCATCCTGTGCCCCTTTTGGGCATAGGATGACTGGGAAATATTAATTATAAATTACATGAGATGGGACATTACTGATAATTCATGTTTTGCAGAATCTGGACATATTACAGTTTGATTTCATGCTGACCCACAACTGGTCAATAAGAGTGTCTACTTCAATGCTTAACCTAGGCTGTTGAGATGCTAACTAAGTACGTCTGCTCCTAAAGACCTTTCATTATGTAGGCTAATAATACTGTTTTGTGTGTGGAATGTGACTTGTCAAGCTGTAGTAATTACCTCATCTAATGCGGAGACAGGCTGTCTGGATAAGGTTTAGTAATTAGCCCATCTGAAGGTGTATTGAAGCCCCATTGTGTGATGCTGGGGGTGGAGAGTTCTTTGTTCCTTTGATTACTGTAAACATGCCTGTACTGCACAAAAAGCTGAGAGCTAATCATTCAAATTCATTCATACATTTGATTTAGAACACAGAGCGTATGTCTCGTCTCTCTGAGGGAATTATTATGGATCGTGTCTGCTGGATTGTGGAGTGTCAGATAAGCTGTCGTGGTTGATAGAATGGGAATATCGTAAACGGTGGTGACCGTTACAGTGGTGGCACAGCAGTGGGATGTTTCCATCGCCAGAAGAACAGCTACAAGGACACAGGACAATGGAGACACAGTATGAACGGCTAAAGGTCTCTTCCCTCATCGACTTACTGCGCAAGCATTTTTTTTTCACGATCGTGTGTGTGCAAGGCAGGCTTGACAACAATCACATCGAGAAAAACGTAGTTTTTTTCCATGACATGAAAAACTGTCATGTGTACGCGGCTTCAGAGCTTATCCTGCCCTTTCAGAGAAAGCAGTGTATGAAACATATAAAGGATACAATATTGATAAACCTGGCTGTCACCCATTTCGAGAGGCTAGCAAGATAAAATGTCTTGGACAAGATGTTTTAGAGCCTCCTGTCAGTGAAAGAAGGAGCAGCAGTGTGGGGTGGTTGCTTGAGCAATGCCTTTAAAAAACATTTCAGTCCTCGACACTCAGGTCTGTCTGCTGTCATCACCTATCAGCAGTGTCTGCATCACATGGGTGGATAGAAAGACTCTTTAAATGGATGACCACCTTGACTACTGGGTCAGGAGGCTGGAGCACTGGCCAGAGCTTGCCCAGTAAGAAAATTAGTTGGTGGGCTGCCTTAATTGTGCTCTCTGAACATACATTCAGTGCAGTGAGGGAGGATTTTTCACAGACAAAAGAATGCATCTGTCCACAGACACTTTTGACCTGCTGACATTCGTGAAAATCAGCGCCGCACTGATTCCCAAAAGTAGCTCCTGTACTACTTTTGGCGACTTCGGGGGTGATTTGAATAGACATTTGTGCATGAACCCGCACAGATGTCGGTCAAATCGCCCCTCAAATTCAAGCTGTATTGCTGGTGTTCGTCGATATGTGCTTGCCATCTAAAAGTGACCGCGCATGTGCAGAACAGAAGGGCACTCCAGCTGAGTTGCCGATTAGCTGAAGTGACGTCCCATAGCGCATGCGCACATCGTGGGAGGCTTTTTTCAACAGGAGATACCATTTCTCATCCACAATTTAAAGGGGTTGCAAAGGTAATTTTTTTTTTTGTTAAATAATAAACATGTCATACTTACCTCCACTGTGCAGCTTGTTTTGCACAGACTGGTCCCGAACCTGGTCTTCTGGGGTCCCTCGGCAGCTGTCTCGGCTCCTCCCTGCAAGAACTAACCACCTTCATGTGAGCGAGCTCGCATGGTGGTTAGTTATCGCGGGTGCGCTCCAGTGATACAGCCAGCGCTGCTTTTAATCAACCAATGAATGAGCCGAGAAGCCCAGCCGAGAAGCCAGTGCATTCACGGCGCAGGACTTTCAAGGGGTCAGGTAAGTAAACGGAGGGGCTGCTAATCCTCAGATGTTTTTTCACCTTAATGTATAGAATGCATTAAGGTGAAAAAACTTGTACCTTTACCATGCCTTTAATGCTATGCAAACAGCGGAGGGACACCGTATTCATCATATTGTGCCTCGCTGTTGCGTCCCGGGTTTACAGCGAGGCACAATCTGACATCTCTGGTTTCCCTCTGATTTTTGCACACCTTTTAATTGTGCCCGTGAAATGGTATCGCCCGTCAAAAAAAAAAAATCCTACGATGTGCGCATTCCAGCTGGTCGGCAACTCAGTTGGAGTGCCCTTCCATTCTGCGCATATGAGGGCACTTATCGATGGAAGGCACATATGGATAGAACACTGGTTAGAAAAATCTAACCCACATCAGTGTGAACCTGGGCTAATATGCACTGCCTGCCTGCACTATACCACCAAAATTGCAAATTGTCCACACGGTTTGTTAGTTATGTTACTAAGCTGTATGCTATCCTGAATTGAGTTGTTTATTTCCTGGTGCTAAATGCCTGATCAATCACTCTTGCATCCTGTTTAAAAAGGCTTTCTAGCTGTATGCTATTTGCATCATTGGTGTCTAAAAAATATACTTTTATTTTTTTTTTAAATAAAAGTATATTTTTTAGAGACCAATGATGAACAGGATGCAAGAAACAATTTTGGTGGTATAGTGCAGGCAGGCATTTTTTATCAGGAAAGTGTATATTAGCCCAGGTTCACACTGATGTGGGTTCGATTTTTCTAACCGGTGTTCTATCTATATGTGCCTTCCATCGAAAAGTGCCCTCACATGCGCAGAATGGAAGGGAACTCCAACTGAGTTGCCGACCAGCTGGAATGCGCACATCGTAGGAGTTTTTTTTTTTTTTCGACGGGCGATACCATTTCACGGGCACAATTAAAAGGTATGCAAAGAGCGGAGGGACACCAGAGATGTCAGATTGTACCTCGCTGTAAACCCGGGACGCAACAGCGAGGCACAATATGATGAATACGGTGTCCCTCCGCTGTTTGCATAGCATTAAAGGGATGGTAAAGGTACAAGTTTTTTCACTTTAATGCATTCTATGCATTAAGGTGAAAAAACATCTGAGGATTAACAGCCCCCCCAGCCCCCCATTTACTTACCTGACCCCTCGAAAGTCCTGCGCCATGAACGCACTGGCTTCTCGGCTGGGCTTCCTGGCTCATTCATTGGTTGATTGAAAGCAGCGCAGCCGGGGTGGGGCCAAGTCATACAGTGAGCTGCTATAGCCGCTGGCTGTATCACGGGAGCGCGCCCGCGATAACTAACCACCATGCGAGCTCGCTCACATGAAGGTGGTTAGTTCTTGCGCGAAGGAGCCGAGACAGTTGCCGAGGGACCCCAGAAGACCAGGTTCGGGACCACTCTGTGCAAAACAAGCTGCACAGTGGAGGTAAGTATGACATGTTTGTTATTTAAAAAAAAAAAAATTACCTTTGCAACCCATTTAAATTGTGGATGAGAAATGGTATCTCCCGTTGAAAAAAGCCTCCTACGATGTGCACATGCGCTATGGGACGTCACTTCAGCTAATCGGCAACTCAGCTGGAGTGCCTTTCTGTTCTGCACATGCACGGTCACTTTTAGATGGCGAGCACATATCGACGGAACACCAGCAATACAGCTTGAATTTGAGGGACGATTTGACCGACATCTGTGTGGGTTCATGCACAAATGTCTATTTAAATCACCCCCGAAGTCGCCAAAAGTAGTACAGGAACTACTTTTGGGAATCAGTGCGGCGCTGATTTTCACGAATGTCAGCAGGTCAAAAGTGTCTGTGGACAGATGCATTCTTTCTTTCTTTCTTTCTTTCTTTCTTTCTTTCTTTCTTTCTTTCTTTCTTTCTTTCCTTCCTTCCCTCCTTCCTTGTTTCATTCCTTCCTTCCTTCCCTCCTTTCTTCCTTCCGTCCTTCTCTCCTTTCTTCCTTCTTTCTTCCTTTCTTTCTTTCTTTCTTTCTTTCTTTCTTTCTTTCTTTCTTTCTTTCTTCCTTCCTTTCTTTCTTTCTTTCTTTCTTTTTTTCTTTCTTTCTTTCTTTCTTTCCTTCTTTCTTTCTTTCTTTCTTTCTTTCTTTCTTTCTTTCTTTCTTTCTTTCTTTCTTTCTTTCTTCCGTTCGTTCCTTCCTTCCTTCCTTAATCCTTTTACCCCCCTCTCTCTCTATCTCTCTTTCTCTCTCTCTTTTGTGATTCCATTACCCACTTTCCCCTCTGTCCTCTACTTTACATTACCTCTTACAACCCATATTTAATGACACCCTACATCTCAAGTTTAATTATTGCATATCATGTAAACTTAACAACTACGTGTAACTAGCATATAATCAAAGCATGTATAAGCCATTTTTACAGACAATAAACTATTTATCTTACGATTTGTACGATGATCGTACGGATTTGATTTCACATTTTTTTTTATACAAGCAGAAGTACATGGAAACATACCATAAACATAAACCATGGTGTGTATTTTTCATCATACAGAATGATATAGGAGTAAGAGAAAGGAACAAAGAATGCATAGGGGACCAGCCATCCAATAGTTTTCAAAGACAGTGGAAAGGGGAGGGGTAAGTATTAACATTTTCTTAGAAGGGATTTCTTTGATTCAAAGAACCACGTTAGATTAAAGCCACATGATCACAATCATATGGCTTTTGTTTGTCAAAATAAACCAGCCATAATCATCAGGTCAAAGGAGGTAAACATGCTCACATGGTGTATGCTAATAGAAACCATGTGATTATATCTTTTTAACTTAACCCCCCCCCCCCATCTCTTCACTTCCCTAAACCCTAAACCCTTCACCCAATAAAATACAATAACTGACAAACATGAACTGTTCGTAATAAAATGACATGTGAGGTCAGGCACTGATGTGGATGAGAAGGCCTGGCTCTCAGTCTCCACTCTATTTCATCCCAAAGGGGTTAGGGTTGAGGTCAGGACTCTGTGCATGCCATTTAAGTTCCTCCACATCAAACTCACTCATTTATGTCTTTATGGACCTTGCTTTGTGCACTGGTATGCAGTCATGTCGGACTCCATGAGAATCTATCATTGCAAGCAATAGAAGGATTTGCCTTGTTTTGGAGAATAGAAGGGTAACAACGGAGAGCTTGGAGGGATCCCACTTGCTGAAGTAATTTTGGAAGGATCATCCAGATTTAAGCTGCACATCTGCCAGGGGCAGATCCAGGGGGGCAACGTGGCAATTGCCCCCCCCCCCGAGAAATTTGTTGCTGGTGGCTCCGTGAGCGGCTCCGCATGGCGTCTCTGCGGCGGGTGGCTGAGAGAGCGGGCATGCCGGGCAACTGGGTGGGTGAGATGAGAGAGCGGGAGGGAGGGACAGCTGTGTGGCTCGGTAGGTGAGTGGGCGGCTGGCCAATAAGCGAGTCGCCGGGCGGGGGAGCAGAGAGGTGACAGACGTGGCAAGTGACAATACAACGTGTGGTAGGTGACATGGCTAGTTACAATCCGCAACTTGTGGCAAGTGACAATCTGCATCTTGTGGCAGGCGAAGGTGGCAAGTGACACGCTTAGGGCTCCCACTGATTCTGCGAAATGGTGTGTTGAACAATTTAATTTTTCGAAGATCAGTCGCTGCTGGGCTCTGATGAAGAGGCTTTGAACTTCGAAACGTGTCAGCCGGCGGTGACCCTTCTTCACTTCCTCTATGACCTGTCGGAGAGTGGTTCGAGGGCTATGCACTTTAGCTTATGTGATTAAGCCTATACTGCGATTCTTTCTACTACCATTGTGAGTAGGTTTTTTAAAAATTACTTTTCATTAAATTTGTTATAACGGTAACACACTAGACTGGTGCCCCTGTTTCTTTTATTTTCTTGTGTACTTTAATATTATATGTTCAATCTTATTTTATTTACTGCACTATATTAGGGTATGGTACGTTTACCTCCCTGGCGGTATGATTATGTCAGATTTTAGGTGCTGAAAGCGGTACCATTAGTTTGCATAGAAATTTGGCGTTTTATATTGTAGGCCTGCAAATCTTAGGAATAACTCATTTAAATCTGTCCAAACAAGAGTCTAGTAAACATCCCGGGTATGATAAAATTTGAAACACAAAATCATAAATTATAATATAATAAATAACTATAAATAATTATAACAAATAATAATATAATAGTAATAACAAATATTCAATAATGTAATCAAATTAAATTCACTGAAATTTGCACAGTTGCAGAATTGTCGCTGTCATTATTTTTAGTGTTTGATGATGAATTTCCCCACAAATCTCTATCGCTCAATTCTGCAAGTGATTATAATTTATTATCGCTGTTTTCTAGCTGCTCTAAAAACACTTTTGACATAAAGGGACACTTTTTGGTTGCTATGGACAATCTACAGTTTCCAGACAGAAAGAACAGTTTGTATTATATAAAAGTGCATGCAGCACACTGGGCAGACCACTAGGGACAAAGGGGTGTGTAATTATTTTATACAGTACTTTTTTGAATTTGGTGCCGATCTCCGCCCCCGTGCATCGCAAAGTCGCAGGGAACAGGGCTCGGCGGCACTTGGGCACTGTGTGAATCGAGCAAGGAGACAGCTCACTCACAAAGCGGGGAGACATCGCAGGATCCAGGGGACAAGGTAAGTAACTATGCCTGGATCCTGCAATGCGATCCCAAGTCTGGCTCTGAGATATCGCTAATGGTAGTGAAATTCCACCCCGAGCCAGACTCTGGAATACGCTAGGCTTGTTAATAGAGGAACCGTTCGTAATAAAATGACATGTGAGCGTCGTTACGTTACAACGTCACTTCCTGATGCTGTGAGATCAACCCTTAGGGAAGTGACGTTGTAACGTAACAACGCTGTGCGCTCCAGGTGCGTTTCAGGCACAGGGAAGTAAGGCTGTGTTTGTCTGCGGTGCACACGACCAGCATGTCTGTGCAATCTGTGCAATCCCCTCTTTAAACGCTATGGACGGCACATCTATACTATTTACTATTTAAATACCCGCTGTAATTTTACTTGGAACTGTATCAATTTTACTGATGAAATTAAAGATTTATAAATAAAAGAAGAAAAACGGTAATACACTATTGTGAGCCTTTTTCCCTTTATAAACCTGAACATCTGAGGAGATTGACAGTGCCAGTTTGGGAGATCGATTGGAGTATCAATACAGGAGGAGATGAAACATATTGCTGTTCAAGGCTTATTACACTCAACCTTCTGGTGAGTATATACCCGAAAGGGTGTGTGACACACGGTGGCTTGTTGTTTGGAGTGAAGAGCACCTCATAGACCAGCATTAAGCACTTGGTGGTTTCACCTGGATATCCCAGCTTCTTTCCCACACCTCTTATGAACTATGATAAGAAAGGATTGATCACTCTGAGAGAAGTGATTACTAGCGCTGCTTTAGTAAATTACAGGACTCATTCAGACCTTGTGTTTTACTAATTTTTATTTTATGTTTACCTTTTAAAGCGGCTGCTGAAATTTTAATAACTATAATTAAATTTATTTTTATTATTACCTGTCGTTTTATACCTATATATATTTATACATATGGTGGTAATACTATATGGTGCATTATTATTTTATATATAGTGTGTAATTCATTTATTAAGATCCTGACAGCTCCTGAGCGCCAAGATAGTGAAAGAAGGCCTGGGGATTTCAATACCTTTTGCATATACATATATATATATATATATATATATATATATATATATATATATATATATATATAAAAAGTGGACGACCAACACATATTTATGAGTTCATAAAGCCGTCAAATCTCATAAATATGTGTTGGTCGTCCACTTTTTCCAGATGTACGTTTTATACTGATATTTCAATTGGTTATTCCCAATATAGATATGAACTATCCCTAGTTTTATGCACCTTCTTTATTTATTTCAATTAGATTGAATAAGTAGTGTGTAGTAATTTATCACCAGTATTTGGTTTTTATCCCATCATTAAGTTTTGATATCTCGATTAGTTTTGGCATCAGTCATGTCATTGCTTATGCGTTGCTGTGTAATGATGAACGACATACGAATGATGTAATTGATAGAATGTCAAGCTGTCCTTGATGGAGTGAACTGACGTCCGTTTCACTACCTGGTAGTGTGTGCGTCCTCTCCACCTTTTATTGTGCACGATTGGCTTTTCTCAGTACCTGCTGTCTGTATATATTTCAGGCATGGGTGATTAGCCATACGTGGGGAGGTGGAGCCCAGCCTGAAGTCTGCTGGGAGGATCGCTTGCCTGTAAATAAAAGCGGGTGTTTAAGTATAGAGACCACTCCCTCAGACGAAGTCCGGAAGTGAAGAAACGCGCCAGGTCGTGGTCTCAACGTCGTCCTGGAAGTCACGTATGCGCTCCACACCGCCCAGGTACCAGGAAGTGATAATCGGAGCCGGTTGGGTTTATCACACGGCTGCTTTATTGGTATCCGGGCCTGATTGGAGTTTTTTTAAGTACACGCACTTTATTAATGCTTCATTGTATTAACACAGAGTACGTATATATTGTATGGGGGGCTGCATTTGGGTATTAAAGATATTGAAACAATATCACACTATGTGGATTATTTAATCTCATTTGCATGAGCCCATTGGAATTTGATTATACGTGCCCTGTATGGTGGTGAAAGGTGGTTTTGAAAGAGGAAGATCTATTTTGGATTAAAGGCATAATACGCTTATCCTTGGGGTAAGTGCATCCCAGAGAGGGGCTTCCTGTGATCACATGGTGCTACATGGTAACGATGGATTTTGAAGCCTTTCCATCATTTGCACATACTATGAACTGCACTTTACTGCACCTCTTTTTACCTTTATGAACTCCTTCACATAAAGAAGCTTGTTTAATTCACTTCACTTAAACAAGAGCGCTGCTACAATATTTTATACTAACATTTGCTGTTTTGAATATTGTCTTTTATATATTTATTTTTTTAAGTGGCTGCTATTTATGTGTGATTTTATTATTTATTTATCACATATTATCTATAGATATACTCACCTTATCCATTTTTAGACCTTGATTGTGATTTCCTAAGCGCTGAGCAGTGTTATTAGAGGAGGGCCCGTTTAGCACTTTATTGAAAGAAGTTGAGTGCACATTCTCAAAGTCATATCCAGAGGTTGTCTTTGGGAAATAGACATATGAGCGCTGCCAGCATTGCTTCAGAGGTTGAAGGAGTGGGGGGTCAGACTGTCAGTGGTCACACCATACGCCGCACACTGCATCAATTGGTCTGCATGGCTGTCGTCCCAGAAGAAAGCCTCTTCTAAAGATGATGCACCAAAAAGCCTGCACATAGTTTGCTGAAGACAAGGAGACTAAGGACATGGATTACTGGAACCATGTCCTGTGGTCTGATGAGACCAAGATAAACTTATTTGGTTCAGAGGGTGTCAAGTGTGTGTGGCGGCAACCAAGTGAGGAGTACAAAGACACGTGTGTGTGTGATGGCAACTAGGTGAAGAGTACAAAGTGTTTTGGCTACAGTCAAGCATGGTGGTGAGAGTGTCATGGTCTGGAATTACATGAGTACTTCCGGGACTGGGGGGCTACAGTTCATTGAGGGAACAATGAATGACAACATGTCCTGTGACATACTGAAGCAAAGGATGATCCCCTCACTTCGGAGACTGGGCCGCAGGGCAGTATTCCAACATGATAACGACCCAAAACACACCTCCAAGATAACCACTGCCTTGCTAAAGAAGCTGAGGGTAAAGGTGATGGACTGGCCAAGCATGTTTCCAGAGCTAAACCATATTGAGCATCTGTGGAGCATCCTCAAATGGAAGGTGGAAGAGTGCAAGGTCTCTAACATCCACCAGCTCCTTGATGTCATCTATGTAAATTGTATTTTCAAGAACAGTCAGTAGTGGCAGCTCCATGTTTTTTTCATGACAAAGTTTAAATAAATATATCCAGTAGGTTTCCCTACGGCATAACCTCTGGAATCGCTCAGCAAGGAAGTCACAAGGAGCAACAGATTCCAACAATCAGACTTTTAACCCTTCGGTGGATTTATTGTGAACGCGAAGGAAGTGTCTAAGAACGCTATGCTCATCTAATCCCTCTTCAATGAGTCTTCTATGTTCCCTGAATTGGACCCTTACTATCCGAATAGTGCGACCTACATATAGTATACTACAAATTCTGTTGAACAAACTAATATGATAATATTTACCTCAATTATCCTTAAAGCTCTTAAGGCGGTGCTGGACAAAATAGTACATTTTGCATTTGATTTTTTTACACTGAAACATACCCATCGTAGCTCAATGAGCTGGCCCGTATCACCTTGCTGATTGGATGATTAGCCACGCCTGGTTTCCGCGCTGATTGTCTTTGTTTGGGTTCCATCCTGACAGCTTAACCACTTCACGCCCACGCAATAGCCAAAAGATGGCCACAGCGTGGGCTTAAAATGGCGGAAGGTCATACATAGACGTGGCTGATCACAGATTGGAGTAAAGAGACGATCATGGCCCTTTATCATGTGATCAGCTGTTAGCCAATGACAGGTGATCACATGATGTAAACAGAAGCTGTTCATCAGCTTATTTTTTCCTCATGCTGACAGCGCGAGGAGAAAAGAATAAAGATGATTACCGGCTTCTGTAAGAGGGACATCAGTGCTGCTATTTAGTTCCCACCAGTGCTGCTAACCAGTGCCCCCCAGTACTGCTAATCAATGCCCATCAGTACTACCTATCAGTGCCCTTCAGTGGTGCCAATCAGTGCCCATCAGTGGTGCCAATCAGTGCCCATAAGTACCTCAACATTAGTGCCACCTATCAGTGCTGCCTATCAGTGCCACCTACCAGTGTATATCAGTACCCATCAGTGCCGCCTTTCTGTGCCCTTTAGTGCTGCCTATCAGTGCCCATAAGTGCCACCTATCAGTACTATCTTTCAGTGCCACCTCTCAGTGCCCATCAGTGCCACCTATTAATGCAGCCTCATCAGTGCCTACTGATCAGACTTGATTGTAGTTCAATGAGCCGGCCAGTATCACCTTGCTGATTGGGTGACTAGCCACTCCCAGTTTACGTGGTGATTGGCTTTGTTTGGATTCTGATATAAAGTTGGCCTCTAAAGGATACATGTAAGGTAAATTTAATTAAAAGTACCATCATCCAGGATTCTGAGTAGAATAGAGATAGGCATTTGGATCCCAAGCCAAAAACCAAAAAAGGGGGGGGGGGGGCAGTTGGACTATTGCGGTACAGTAAGAAAATGTAAAATGCATGTGTAAAGTAAGGTATCATTTTTTTTTTATTAGTATAAACATAAAATATACAAACAATACAATATTAAAATAGTGACAGAGCGTCACTAAGATGGACCGCCCCCGCGGATGATGGGGGTCGTAGGTAAGCAGCTAAACCCTTGTTCTTTCCCAATTATCATGTTTTCTAGTCAGGCTTGATTGTGTATCTTTAAGCCTGTTAATTGTTTAGTTCTTGATTGTTTGTCAATTTATTTCAGATTGTTCTCCTGACGAAGCGGCTACAGCCGCGAAACTAGTAGAGACACCCTCAGTGACTCCTATTCCCACTGTGACCTTCCCCCTCTCAGGGGTTGAATACTGTGGTGACACAAATGGATCGTCACTATTTTAATATTGTATTGTTTGTATATTTTATGTTTCAATGTTTTTTATTAGAAAGGATAAAATGGTATAGACATTCAAAAAAAGAAAAAACCATATCTGGTCATTGTACAGTCATAACAGCATATGGAATTCTAATACCGAGGGATCCAATGCCCTAAGTTCCCAGTTGGAATACCAGGAAAACATCAAAGGATAAGCAAAGAAAAAACAAAGAAATAAAACAAAATTCAAAATCCAATAGAGAATGCATAGATTATCTATGAACAAATATTTCCCTCAGCTTCGAATCATTGACCGACAACGATCGTACAATGTGGATAAGCCAGGAAAGAGGATATCAAAGCCTAAGAAACCCTACATGGGCTTTATCCGGTCATACCAATAAAGATATATCAAGGTAGCCGAGACAGAGAAGTCAAGAAGAGAGAATGGGATAGAAAGGAAAGAGAGAGGGAGAAAGGGGAAAGAAAAAGGGAGAGGGGGGAGAGGGGGGGGGAGCCACGGATCGGCATTTCCAAACCACAGAACTGAAACTTGTAACTAAGTCCCACACACACTGGCGTCATTAGTGAGGTATCGAATCCAAGGATCCCACACCTGATGAAAGAATTTCATTTTATCTTGTGTCAGGGCTGACAGCCTCTCATTTAACATCAGCCAGGATAATTTGCCCTTAAGCTGTTCAAATGGGAGAGCCGCCGACCTCCAATTTCTGGCAATGGTGATTTTAGCCGAAATAAAAATAAATGTTAGTAGTCGTCTGCTGGATTTAGAGGCCTCAACCCCCCCACTCTTGTTTGTATATTTTATGTTTATACTAATAAAAAAATGTTTATACCTTACTTTACACATGCATTTTACATTTGCTTACTGTACCACAATAGTCCAACTGCCCCCCCCCCCCTTTTTGTTTTTTGGCTTGGGATCCAAATGCCTATCTCTATTCTACTTTGTTTAGATTCTGTCTTAACAGCTTAAATTCTCCCTTCCAGAGGGGGGTTTTCCTAACATAGGAGGAGGGGCTTGGAAATGTGTTTCGGACCACCTCTTTACTGTGTGTGGCCTCATGCTAGCTCTGTAGGTTATACTTTGCAAAGTAAAGCTTTACTTCAGTTACTAAGCTTTGGAGCCGAATGTTGGCTGGTTTTTATTTAACCGGCCAATGTCTCCCGACATTCGGCCTGTGTGTATGGAGCTTTAAACTCTTGTTGGAGCACTCACTCTAAAAGTAAGAGTATTTGTAATCCACAAATCACCAAATGTGGCCAATCAATGTCCACCTCACCTCTCACCCCCAGGCCTGTTTATCATCTGTGGGAAGAGAGAGAACTCTGGATATGCTCCTGTAATGCTTGGGCTGTGTTGCTCTTTACTCCCGCGTGGACCCGTACCCGTAACCACCCATACAGAAAACTGCACTGCTGCTCAGGAGATGTGTGAGGGTATCATTAATCCTAATGGCACCCCCACACACTGGAAAATGCAGTTCACTTGAGGTTTCCATGTGGGCTGGGTTTTAAGAAAAGGTGCAGGGACTTTTTCTCTGTGTTTCCTGGACGCACAGCAGCCTATTCAAGCAAATGGGCTGCTGTGCCCAAGTAAAACGCCTTAGATAACTAAACAAACAATCTTTTTTTTTTTTTTTTCTTTATTGATTTTCTGAAAGAAAATACAAAATTTGCATTTTTTGGGAGATAAAAATAAAATAAAATAAAGGAGAACATTGCATAAGAAACAATTGTGCATAAAGCAGAACATTAAATCCAATAAATGGAATAACACATTAATAGACGCCAAGTAGTACAATCAGATATATTGCACTTTGACATATCAAAAACTTAGTAATATAAATTTTTTAATTTATCTATACAGCTGGTTCTGGATCCAATCGGCTAATCGACAATGATGATCCCAAATCACGATAGAAATCATATGTTCTTAGAAACTCAGTATCCACGTGCTAAATTGTGGCATTTCCTTATCTCCACAACTATCCCCTGACTTGCAAGGGACATAGTTGTGGAGTTAAGGAAAGGCCACAATTTAGCATGTGGATACTGAGTCTCTAAAACTGTTCTTTCTGCCTGAAAACTGTAGATTGTCCATAGCAACCAAAAGTGTCCCTTTATGTCAAAAATGGTTTTAGAGCAGCTAGAAAACAGCGATAATAAATTATAATCATCAAAGTAAAAGTAAATCAAAGTAAATCAAAGTAAAATCAAAGTAATGACAGCGACAATTCTGCAACAGAGCAAATTTCAGTGATTTTGAGTTGATTACATTATTGAATAATTTTTATTATAATTATATTATTATTTGTTATAATTATTTATAATTATTTATTATATTATAATTTATAATTTTGTTTTAAAAAAAAATTCATACCCGGGATGCCTACTAGACTCTTGTTTGGTCAGATTTAAGTGAGTTATTCCTAAAAATTACAGGCCTACAGTATAAAATGCCAATTTTCGTTGCAAATAATGGTACCGCTTTCAGCACCTTTTTTCTGAAATAATCATACCGCTAGGGAGGTTAAGCCTCGTACACACGACCAGTTTTCCCGGCAGGTTTCCTGCCGGGAGAGCTTTTGGCCGGGAAAACCGAACATCAGGAAAACAGCCGGGAATCCCGGCGGGAAAATAGAGAACCTGCTCCCTATTTTCACGTCGGGATTCCCAGCATTTTTTTTCTGTCAGATCTACTACATACCTATGGAAAACCCTGCGAGGCAGTGCCGATGGAGCATACACACGGCCGGGATTCACCACCAATGCTCCATGGCAGTTTTCCTGCCGGGTTCTCGGCTTCCCCCTCGGGTTTCTCGGCAGACTTTTTACCGCTGAGAAAACCGAGCGTGTGTACAGGGCTTTAGATTGAAAGATTGAGGGTCAGAATAAAGAAGTAGCAAGGGCTCCGGTGGAGCACAAAATCGGGTTGGTTTACTAAAACCAGAAAGTGCAAAATCTGGTGCATCTCTGCATAGAAACCAATCAGCTTCCAGGTTTTTCTGTCAAAGCTTAACTTAACAAGCTGAAGTTAGAAGCTGATTGGCTACAATGGAGAGTTGCACCGGATTTTGCACTCTTCAGCTTTAGTAAGTGAATCCCAGAATTAGAAGTTTAACCACTTGGTTACTGGCCCATAGTCAAAAGACGTCCTGTTTTTAAAGATGGATATCTCGGGAATGGCAGCAGCTGCTGCCACAACCGAGGTATCTATCTTTAGTGCCAACGGTCCTGTAAACGATAACGGCGGTCTCCGCGGCGGATTCGGGCCCCCCGCCCCTCCTGCCGCTCTCCCGCACCCTCCGCCACTTACCATAGCGGCGAAGGAGATCGGGACCATTCGGCAGCTGAGCGGGGTTGCGAGTGAGGGAAAAATCTCCTTCACCCGTCCCCATAGCTCTGCTGGGCGGAAGTAACGTCAAAACGTCAGTCCCGCCCAGCGTCTTAAAGCAACATTTTTTTTTTTGTCATTTGAAAAAAAAAAAATCTTGCATTTTAGTCTAAATATAAGATCTGAGGTCTTTTTGACCCCAGATCTCATATTTAAGAGGACCTGTCATGCTTTTTTCTATTACAAGGGATGTTTACATTCCTTGTAATAGGAATAAAAGTGATAATTTTTTTTTTTTTTATTTCAGTGTAAAAAAATTATAAACTAAATAAAAATAAATAAGAAAACAACAATTTTTTTTTTTAAACGCCCCGTCCTGACAAGCTCACGCACAGAAGCGAACGCATACGCGAGTAGCGCCTGCATATGAAAACGGTGTTCAAACCACACAAGTGAGGTATCGCCGCGATCGTTAGAGCGAGAGCAATAATTCTAGCCCTAGACCTACTCTGTCACTCAAAAAATAATTCAAAAAAGTGTTTTTTTTTTCAAAAAAAGTGCGCTTGTAAGACCGTTGCGCAAATACGGTGTGACAAAAAGTATTGCAATGACTGCCATTTTATTCTCTAGGGTGTTAGAAAAATATATATATATAACGTTTGGGGGTTTTAAGTAATTTTCTAGCAAAAAAAAACACCGAATCTGAAAAACAGGCTCGGTAATCAAGTGGTTAACATTGGGTGCTTACTACTGTAATATCAAGGATAATCAAGGAGAATCAAGGAGAAGAGTGATGATTTTTGTGCTGCTGTTCTTTCATTGTCTGGTAAGCAGGCTGGGAGGTGCCCTTGACCAAACTGCACTGCCTGTCTGCAGTGGAAGCCCAGGATCTGGCTCTAATGTCTGAGGCCCCGTACACACGACCAGTTTCCTCGGCAGAATTCAGCTTCCGACCGAGTTTCTGGCTGAATTCTGCCGAGAAACCCGGCCGTGTGTACAATTTCGCCGAGGAAGCCGACGAGGAGCTCGACGAGGAAATAGAGAACATGTTCTCTATTTCCTCGTTGTTCTATGGGAGCTCTCGGCCCGCCGAGCTCCTCGGCGGCTTCAGGGCTGAACTGGCCGAGGAACTCGATGTGTTTGGCACGTTGAGTTCCTCGGCCGTGTGTACGGGGCCTGACAGGACAACCTGATTGACTGGCTGAACAAAATAACAAATCTTTTAGTAGAGCAGTTGGTTCCTATATCTGCATATCAGCTATATTTTTGCAATTTTATCATTTCTGTTTGCCTTATGTTCAACTTTATTTGTTTACTTTGTTCACTGATTAACTGCAGTAATCTCAAAATAATAATTGTCTAGTGTTTTGAGACTCTAGAAATGTTAAATTAGATTTATAATAGTTAGTTGAACATGCTGTTCTAGTTCTTGAAATATTTATTCATTTGTACATAATTAGGATGTATGTTTTACTATACACTTGGGTATTTATATCAGTAAACCAAGAATCAAAACACATAAATGCTTCATGAATATACCATATGGAATGTCAGATACTCCTCTCATTCATAAAATGTATATGCCTGTGTAAGCCAAGTTGGAAATATGAAATCACATGTCACTCCAAGAAGGATTTCATGTTAAATCCCCATTAACCTTAAATACGGATCCTCCCAGCCCTACACTTGTCACTGTGGCGCCTTTTATACAGCAGGTATAAAATAAGTTTATGGGGTTGGTGAAATACAAGTCTGATTCTTCTCTCCGGATTTGGAAGCAACATGGACTCTGGATCTTTACTTTACAAAGCGCCCATGCTTCTTGGTGCCCTCTGTATGGTGCTGAGTGTCCAGGATGTAGGTAAATATCTGTACAATATCCTCTGAATGATACAAAATATTTCGTTTTTTAGTACCTATAAATATTAATTATTTAAACTTTAAACAGCGTCAAAAATAATATTAATTAATATAAAAAAGTTTAATTTTATTATTATTATTATTACTATTATTATTATTATTAGTAGTAGTAGTAGTAGTAGTAGTAGTAGTAGTAGTATTAGTATTAGTAGTAATTGTAGTAGTAGTATTTTTGTTGCTATTGTCATGATTAGTAATAGTATTAAACATATAGGGCCAGATTCACGTAGAATTCGGGCGGGTAACGTATTGCATTTACGTTACACCGCCGCAAGTTTTACGGGCAAGTGCTTGATTCACAAAGCACTTGCCTGTAAACTTGCGGCGGCGTAGCGTAAATCCGTCTGGCGCAAGCCCGCCTAATTCAAATGGGGCGTGTATCATTTAAATTAGGCGCATTCCCGCGCCGAACGTACTGCGCATGCTCTGTTTTGACATTTCCCGCCGTGCTTTGCGCGAAATGACGTCGCACCAACGTAATTTTTTGAACGGCGACGTGCGTTACATCCTTTCCTATTCCCGGACGACTTACGCAAAAAAAAAAAAATTAAAATTCGACGTGGGAACGACGGCCATACTTTAACATGGCAAGTCTAAATATAAGCCAAAAAAAGCAGCTGTAACTTTACGCAGGGAAAAGCCAACTAGCGACGACGTAAGAGAATGTGACGACCGCGCGTACCTTCGTGGATCGCCGTAAACAGCTAATTAGCATACCCGACGCTGAAAACGACGCAAACTCCACCCAGCGGGCGCCGAAGTATTACACCTACGATCCGAAGGCGTACGCCTGTCGGATCGAAGCCAAAAGCCGTCGTCTTGGTTTGAGGATTCAAACTAAAGATACGACGCGGCAAATTTGAAAATACGCCAGAGTATCAGTAGATACTCCGGCGTATTTCTTCTGTGAATCTGGCCCTCTGTTGATATATTGTTGTTATTGTTTACATTATTAAAATATATCTAAAGCTTTTTTGAAAGGATAGAGAAGGAATGGGTTAACACAAAAAGAGGTTTCTCCAAAGGGATATCCCCTTTTAAATTGTACAATGTTCTGTAGGAGTACCAACTACTATGTAATACAAGGGCCTGCACGACTTGGTACAAATTGAACTAAATGTATAGGTTTGTCCTCATATTACATAGTTTTGGTAAATTTAAAGAAGATTGTACCAACTGATTGTAGTGTGGATACTCCCTCAAGCCTCATACACACGATCGGATTTTCAGCGGACAAAGTATAGGACTTTTGTCCGAAGGGTGTTGTCCATGAACTTGTCTTGCATACAAACATCAAAGAATTGTTGGCCAACAAACACAAAACTATGTTTTTTTTTTTCAGCTCTTTAGTGCCACCCTTTGGGCAGCTTCTGCTAATGTTGTGTTATGTTATGGTGTTTGTACTTTGGAGTTTTGTTCGAATTTTAAAGCATGCTATCCAACATTTGTCCATGGAAAATCTGACAACAATTGTCCGATGGACCATACAAACGGTCGGATTTTCCGACAACAACCTGTCATCGCACAATTCCAGTCGGAAAATCAGATCGTGTGTTTGAGCCTTTAGACAGCTGACACCAGAATAGGTATCCCCGTGGGAGGATTTTCCTTCCGCTCTTGTTCTGGTGACAATTGTAACATTTATGATGTCCCATCAATTTCTGTCTTGGTGACAATAGAGAGGATAATTCTACCCAACGGGGACACACCCTGGCCAATTCCATCCAGAAAAAAAAGTATTTTTGCCTAAACATACATAGATATGCAAAGCATCAACAACAACAGGAATAACAATTGCACTATATGTGCTTTTTGCATTATTACTATTACTATTGGTATTAGTATTTTTGTTGCTGTTATCATAAATTTTAGTATTAACAATTGCTATAATTTGTTGTTTTTAGTTGTTGTATTTATTGGCGTACAACACTCACTTTTTCACCCTGCAAATCAGTTCAAAATAGTGTGTGTGTGTTTCACGCTGATACTGTAATTTGGGCTGCCTCGGGGAGAACGGGAAGGGGGACAAGACGAGCGCCGTCAGTAATATGAAAGTCCTGTCTCCTGGGTCGGCATTGGACCAGTGTTCTGTCTATCATAAAAGCCGGTCCAGGAGGCAGGACTTTGTATTAAAGAGGGCACAGAGTAAACAGGAAATTCTCGCTGTATGTAATCAGACGTCACTCATCCCGCCCCCTCCCTGAGATGGGCATTGATCAGGCTGCATTGATGGGAATGGGGATGCTACAGATGGGCATTAATTAAGCGGCATTGATGGGCAATTTTGAGGCTGCAGCTGGGCATTGATCAGGCTGCATTGATGGGCACTGACCCTTATTTTGCTTCAAAGCTCTTTATTTAAAATTTAAAAAAAATCCTGAAACTTCCCTTGTAAAATGAAGATGCGCGTTATACGCCTGTGCGTGTTATATGCCGATAAATACAGTATTTTGTTGATGTTTAAAATCATGAATTTATTGAAATGTTTTTTTAATGGCTACTATTAATTCAGTTTATATTACTAACAATTTGTGGAACAGCAGATATGTTGAACATTTGTAGTATTTTTTTTATGCAGCAACTGTTAGTAATTGCAGTATTAAAGATGAATTAAAGCCCTTTTTTTGCTTACTTTTTGCATCACCTTCAGTTTGGCACAGTCTCATCTCCTGCACTGTGAATGCCTTTCATTGCACATTTGGGTTGATTTACTAAAATGCAAAAATTGATTAAAGTGCAAAATCTGGTGCAGCTGTGCACGGTAGCCAATCAGCTTCAAACTTCAGCTTGTTCAGTTAAGCTTTGACAAATAAAAACTGGAAGTTTATTGGCTTCCATGCACAGCTTCACCAGATTCTAAATTCTTTAATTTTAGTAAATCAGCCCCATTGGTAACTTTTCACATTGTATTAGAAACTGCAGCAAGTCAGACAGAGGATGTAACAGTGGAAAGGGAAAAGAAACTGCGCTAATCTAAGAAATATATATATGGTGAGCAGCTGCACAAGCAATATGACAAAAATTGAATGGAAACAGTGGAAAATATATGCAGCGCTAGTAAAAAACACTTATAAGGAATATATAAATGAAAACCATGCATCAATGTGATAGGATCACAGTGACCTGTGAATATGTGTCCATAAAAATGAAAAAAACACACAAAACAAAAGTCCATTAATAGGAAGTATATGGCCACATCCTCATGATAGGAAAGACTTTCTGCACGGTGAAGACAGGAGTAGATGGAATACTCTTACCGGATAGCGTGGATCTGCTTGTCAGCGACAACAGATCGTAAACGCATGGAAGGACTCCACTCAAATCTGCTCGGCTGGACGATGGCCCAATAGTAGACTCCACACAGGATATCCCGATGGATGGCTGTAAGCCTGGACTGGAACCTCACCGTGGGTGTACTTGCTCCAACTCAGATTCGTAGACAGAAACAGAAGGTCAGCTTGTTGAAAGCGACAAACGATGGTGTAGACAGTGGTATCCACTGAAGAAAGGTGAGCACAATCGTGGAGTGTAACAGACAGAAATAAAGGCATTAATGGGAGTTCTCTCCACTCTACTAAGGGTTCATACATACAGACATTTGCAGATGCTAGGGAGCTCTGGTGTAAGACTCTCAGTGTTTTTCTGCACCTGGGGAGCCAAGTACATTTGGCCAAGAAGTTCATGGCTGCACACGCTTGTACTTGTATAAACACCAATGTTCTCTTTCATTAGCATTTACCTATCACTTTTTACCTACCTGATCACTTTTCATACAAATTTCAAAATGAGAAAATACATCATACAATATGCAGGTGTGAAGGTAAACAGTACACCAATGCATTTGCAATTTAGCAAAAAGAAACAGATACATTGTATCTTTTTTCTTTATTCAAGAGCTGAAAAAAAGCAGGGGTGGACTGTACAGCGACAGATCGATGCGATAGCCAATCACAGTCTATCACAGAGATCAGGTGATCGGGAACTGGGATCAGGGCTGTCTTTAAGGCAGGGCAAAAGGGGCAGCTGGGTCCTGTCATTGTTGTGGCACCCAAAGCAGCTGCCTCATACTTGCCAACTATCCTAGTTTAAATTCCCTTGTCCCTTGAAGTTTTTAGTCCTGTTCTGTGTCTCGATATCTCAGTGTGAAGTGCTGCTACTAATGCTGCTTAGCTCTGCCCTATTGTTGTGTACAGATGACTCAACTGAAGACCCTGTGTTTACATGCAAATAACAGGAGCACTCATATGTAAATTGCGGCGGCCGGCACCATTGATATATAAATAACGGCAGCATTCATATGTATATCATGCCCCTCTGCAGTGAGGAGATGATGTGCTATAACCAATCAGTGAGCAATATTACTGTACAGTAATCTTTAGCAACCAATCAACAGGCAGAAATCATGTGCTGTTACTTCTAGCAACTAATCAGTGAGCCGTAATGTGCTATAACCTCTAGAAACCAGTCAGTAAGTGGTAATGATACACTGTAACCTCTGCCAACCAATCGCAATGGCTACCTTATCTGAAACAGTAAACTGATTTTAAGTCTAGCTGATATGTATTATATGTCTCACAGCATGTGGAGAGCGAAATTGCATGGGGGGCCCCGAAGAAAATTTTTGCCCAGGGTCCAATCAATATTAAAGATGGCCCTGACTGGGATTCCCAGCTCCCAATCATTAGTATGAATCCCAGAGCTGTTGGTAATAACTTGGTCTCTGTGCTGAGAGCTCGCTGTTCAGGGCACTTCCAGCACAAACACACAAATGCATATATGCTGCCCCACGGCTGAAAATACACTACTGTGAGGCCGCATATATCCGTGCCCTTGGCAGTAAGGGGTTAAACAGTCACATAATTCACTGGCACGGAGGAGAAAATATTATAACTCGCGTTTTGGAGAGGGATGGATTGGAACTCTATTCAGGTTTCTATTTCTCCAAACATTTGAGAACTTAAAAAGACCACCACACAAATCATCACAGGGTGCAGTGGTATTTAATTAATACATATTAGGGCATATTCCTTTTTTCAATCGGTGATTAGAAATAGAACATGTTTTATCTTTTCCAATAGAAAAAAAACCATAGGAAATTCCTATCGTCTGTGTGCAACTCCGACAGGGAAAAAACCCACGCATGCTTAGAATCAAGTCAACGCATGCTCAGGAGCATTGAAATTCATTTTTCTCGGCTCGTCGTAGTGTTTTACGTCACCGTGTTTTGGATGGTCGGAATTTAGTCTGACAGTGTGTATGCAAGACTGATGAAAGTCAGCTTCATCGGAATTCCGTCGGAAATTCCGATCGTGTGTACGCGGCATAAGGCTTCCTGCTTCCTAGCTCCCTTGTCACCTCCTCCTATGCTCATTTCCAGGACTTCTCCAGAGTCTCACCTTTTCTCTGGAACACCTTACCCCAATCTGTCTGTCTCCTACTCTGTCCACCTTTGGGTGATCCCTGAAAACCCATCTCTTCTGAGAGACCTATTCTGCCTCTAACTATTAAACCAAACTTTCACATTCTCCATCAGCTCATACATAGCAGTTATTACCTATTGTATTACTTGACCCTTCTTTTTTGAGTATAAGCTCTAATAGGCAGGGTCCTCCTTTTGCATTAAATTGTATTGTAAATGTACTGTCTGTCTCCATTGTGACAGGAGAGGGACCAAGAAAGGATTTTAGAGTCAGTCTTTAAAAAAAAAAAAAAAGACACAGAAAGCAATAAAAACCTTAAAGCTAAACTTTGTTGTTAGGGTAAAACATACCCTTGCGGTGCCGTTACCTTAGTGCCCGGGTAAAAGCTTATACTGTCCAGGGGCTAATTTTTCTGTGGACCAAGTTGTGCTTTAAACAGGTTCCCTTCCCCTAGCCTAAAAATAAAAATTGGCTTTACTTCTGCTTTAAAAGGCATGATGCAGCTGAGCAATGGGAGATACATAAGCATAAGAAGAATCAGACACATAAATAGTAACCTGTTATTAAGAGTTCTGTTTTTAATATGTATATTTTTATTACCCACCAGGTGCACAGGCTACAAATTCCACAGGTACGTACCATGTACAATAAAGGATGGAGCTGTCACAAAATCCATGTGTGAGAGCTAAGTAATATATAGTAAAGGCTAAGAAACGAGAAAGTTTTACAGACCTAACACATGTGTCTTTCATGTCCTTGGAAATATAATGACTTATGTCTTCCTGTCACAGTGGTTCCCGGTTGGGGAATAGCTCTTCTCACCATGATGAGCATAATGGCTGCACTTACTTTGGGTTTCATGATGATCATAGTAAGTTTTTTTTATCATAAAACCATACAAATTCATATTGAGCTTGGTAATTTTATTTCCTTCATAAGAATACTGGTGAAACACAGAGGTAGGGTCACTATACTGCTAGTGTCCATAAATATATTGACCTGACATAATAAATTGCATTTCCATTAACCTCCCTAGCGGTATGATTATTTCATATTTTAGGTGCTGAAAGCGGTACCATTATTTGCAAGGAAATTTGGCGTTTTATACTGTAGGCCTGTAATTCTTAGGAATAACTCACTTAAATCTGTCCAAACAAGAGTCTAGTAGGGTATGATTTTTTTTTTAAAACAAAATTATAAATTATAATACAATAAATAATTATAAATAATTATAACAAATAATAATATAATTATAATAAAAATTATTCAATAATGTAATCAACTCAAAATCACTGAAATTTGCTCAGTTGCAGAATTGTCGCTGTCATTACTGTTATTTTTTTATGACGAATTTCCCCACAAATCGCTATCGCACAATTCTGCAAGTGATTATAATTTATTATCGCTGTTTTCTAGCTGCTCTAAAACCATTTTTGACATAAAGGGACACTTTTGGTTGCTATGGACAATATACAGTTTGCAGGCAGAAAGAACAGTTTTTATTATATAAAAGTACATGTAGGGCACTGGGCAGACCACTAGGGACAAATGTGGAGATTACAGTATACTGTATGTAATGTGTTTGTTTACGCTTTTGAATTTGGCGCCGTTCTCCGCTCCCGTGCGTCGTAACAACGCAGGGAACGGAGATCGGCGGCACAGGAGGACACTGTGTGAATCGAGCGAGGTCCCGCTCGCTCACACAGTGCAGTGGCATCGCTGGATCCAGGGACAAGGTAAGTAACTTTGTCTGCTGCTGCAGCGAGGCAAGCCCGAGTCTGACTCGGGGTTACCGCTTTTGGTATAAAAATCTTACCCTGAGTCAGACTCGGGAATACCGCTAGAAGGGTTAATACAGTGCTTTGCAAAAGTATTCACCCCCTTGGCCCCTTGGTAACAACGCAGGGAACGGAGATCGGCGGCACACAGAGGCACTGTGTGAATCGAGCGAGCACCCGCTCGCTCACACAGCGTGGTGGCCTCGCTGGATCCAGGGACAAGGTAAGTAAACCAAGCCTGTGGATTCTGCGAGGCGAGCTTGAATCTGACTCGGGGTTACCGATCGCAGCACAAAAATGTAACCCCGAGTCAGACTCGGGAATACCGCCAGGGGGGTTAAATACATAAGAAAACCAATTAAAGATTCCAACCAACTATCATTGGATAGGGCATACCCCATCCTGAATATATTGTAAACCAAAAATAAATAGACCCAATGGGGCTTTTACACAGTACAGATCTTTGATAGATTATTTAAGTGATTTTTATTCAATATATAAAGTAAAAAAGGAAACACAGAGAAGAGGCATACTATAGATACAGGGCTTAGCAAAACAGTTCAGAAACCACCATGTGGGCCCATAAAAAATATCACATAATAACAAATATGTTATTACGTCTACAGTATATAATAATTGCGCATTCAAAGATATGTATTCAAAGAGTGTATTGGGCCCAAAGCACCTTGAACGTTTCATTGACAAATTCACTTTTGTACACAGTAGGGAAGCTGTTGCAGAGTGAGAAACTCTTATGCACTAATTCTTATTCTTGGCTTTAAACCTTCACAAATCATATAATACCATATGCAGAAGATGGATGGGAAAATGGCAATAGGTTCTGTGCAACCCAGGCTATGAAGGATGGCCTGGAAGTGCCCCATTGTTCATAGAGACTTTTCCCAAGTTTTGTCCAGGAACCTGGAACCTTTTGCTACACCGCTCTTAGCAAGTATTCCATTTTGATACACAGCTTCATAGTCAAGTGCAAGGATTGAAAAATCCCACCCACTTTCCACAGCTACAGAAAAGTGAACAGAAATCATGTTTGCTAGAGAAATAGATTGTCTCATCAAGTGTGAATTGACAGTTCAAATTTGAGACAGAACAGTTAAGCCCCGTACACACGATCGGAATTTCCGACTGTGTGTATGCCATCCCCATCGGAGTAATTTCCGATGAATTCCATCGAAGTCTAGATAGAGAACATTTTCTCTTTTAATTCCATGGAATTCCGTCAGAATACCCATGTGAGTTTGGATAGGCAAAAGCCTGATCGTGTGTACAGGGCTTAACAGTTAAGCCTCGTACACAAGACCGAGGAACTCGACGGGCGATACCTTTTTAATAAACATATGAATTTTGACAACAAATTAAAAAACTCAAATTACAGAATGTGTTATCCCTTTTATGTATCCTCATCCAAGCTGGGGAATTTAAATAAATGTCTATGTATCTATTTTCTTTCAGCCGTGTTGGTGTCGCAGTACAACTTATGACTGCCAAGAGGGAATTTCATTTTACTCCCCCCATACCATGTTGAGTGCTGCAAATGCCTGCCAAACAACCTGCCAGCCAACTTGTCAACCAGCCTGCCAACCAGCCAGCCAACCATCATGCCAACCAGCCTGCCAACCAGTCTGCCAGCCGTCCTGCCAACCTGAGCCATCCTGCCAACCTGACTGCTCACCAATCTGTCAACCTGACTGCCTGCCAACCTGCCAATCTGAATGCCAGTCAGTCAGCCAGTCTGACTCTCAATCAATCTGTGAATCAGTCTTCCAACCAGCTTGTGAACCAGAATGTTGAGAGATACGAGAGACATTGATTGATAATTAGAAAGAGTAACATCTATTCTTATTACCTTAATATGTGCCATAGATATCTATAGTTTAGTAATCAGTATTAACCAACCAGATTTCAGTTCACTGTAGTCAGATCAGAGAAAGAGACATTTGATTTGATGGTTTTTATGGGCTACTTCAAATTCTGTACTGTTTTAAAACTGGTAACTCCACTCAATAGCACTTATGCATGCTGTTAGATGGGGGCAAAGCTGGATCTTTTGCATCTTCACTGCTGTTCAGGACCCTGACAAATAGATTTTTCCTTTGTTCATGGCACTGAAGTGATGAATTGAGAGCTTGCTTTTATGGTAAAGGAACCTGTCATAAGAGAAGCATGGAGACTGCCATTACATTACGATTTTACCTACTTAAAATGTTAGTTGTCTAGCTGTTATACTGATAAACTCACTTTAATACCACTGACTCAAATCAAGTATTTTGATAAGTTCTGATTTTAAGGGAACCTCAGAAGGACATCTGACCCATTCTGACCAGGAAGGGTACCAACATGCCTTACCGAAAATAGAGCACCAATACAACAATATGGGACTTTTTAGGTACCAATACACAATAATTATTTTAAAAAAATCATAATAAAAAAAAAAAAAAACAAGGATGTCTAAAAGATCTTTAAATATGGAGTGGAGGACTACAACAACCACTTCCTCAGGATATCCTGTTAATCTTCAGAGTAAGTAGCCAATACAGTCCACAAATGCACCCAGACTCATCTTTTTTCCCTCATTTCGTATATTGAAGATCGTTTGAGCATCCTTGTAGACAATTCAAGTGTATGAAACTATGTAGGAGGGATACAAAGATACAGGGGATGTGTCTAATATTGTTGTGCCAACTTTAATAATTTATTTTAAAGATAAAAAAAATTTGAATTTTAGAAATGAGTATTGTGTATTGGTACCTAAAAATCCCCATGTTATATTGTTGTTGGGATTTCTGTCTTTAGTCAGACTTTTATCATCTGCATACCTTTTATTGGCCCTGGTTCAGAAGATAGTAAAGTGAGTTGATCAGCATATTGGTCGGGTAACTTGCAATTTTAGAAGGTAGTCAGTGATGGCAATCTTCATATTTTTGTCATAAATAGTTTACTTTACATTTTACTTTACATTGTACTCTTGAGCTGCTATTGGTGACTTGTTTTTAACCACTTGACAACTGAGGACGTCATATGACGTCCTCGACTTTGTGCGGTGATATCTGAATAATGCCCGCAGCTACAGGCATCATTCAGATATCACCGTCTTCTGCTGGCAATTCTGTGCATGATAAGAATGATCAAAGCAGCAGTTCCGCTGCTTGATCCTTCTTATAGCCAGCGGGAGGGGACGCCCTCCCCTCCCGCCACCATCCAGTGTTTCTCCGGGCTCTCCCATGCCATCGGTGGCCCGGAGAGGGAATCATCCGGCGCCGGGACACGACGATAGAGATGACGATCTCTATGACCTTCGGAGGCCCGGGTGCAACATTTTGATGTCACGCCCGGGTACCCGGAAGTAAACAAAGCCGCAATCGCGGCTGTCGGCATGAGTTGGTGATTTTTTTTTCACAATCTCATGCTTGTAAGCCTGGAGGAGAGTTGTGGGGTCTTATTGACCCCACATCTCTCCATAAAGAGGACCTGTCACAGTGATTCCTATTACAAGGGGTGTTTACATTCCTTGTAATAGAAATAAAAGCGATAAAAAAAAATGTAAAAAAAAGTGTAAAAATAAAAAAAATGAAGTAAAATAAAAATAAATTATTTTTATTTATTTTTTAAACGCCCCTGTCCCCGGTAGCTCGTGATCAGAAGCAAACACGCATGTAAGTCCCGCCCACATATGTAAACGTCATTCAAACCGCACATGTGATGTATCGTCGCGTGCGTTAGAGCATGTGCAACAATTCTAGCACTAGACATCCTCTGTAACTCGAAAATAGTAACCTGTAAAACAATTTAAAGCATCGCCTATGGAGATTTTTAAGTACCGAAGTTTGGCACCATTCCATTAGTGTGCGCAATTTTAAAGCGTGACATGTTAGGTATCTATTTACTCGGCGTAACATCATATTTCACATTATACAAAAAAATTGGGCTAACTTTACTGTTTTGTTATTTATTAATTCATGAAACCATTTTTTTTTCCCCAAAAAAGGCGTTTGAAAAATTATTGCACAAATAACGTGCAAGAAAAAAAGTTGCAATGATCGCTATTTTATTCCCTAGGGTGTCTGCTATAAAAAATAAATAATGTTTGGGGGTTCTGATTAATTTTCTAGCAAAAAAAATTTGATTTTTACATGAAGGAGAGAAGTGCCAAAATAGGCCCGGTGGTTAAATGTACAGGCTCCAGGGATGTTATCCGCATCCTGGTTTTACTACCTAGTGTCACTGACCTGTAACAATCATTCAGCCAGTGAAGACCAAACGTTTAACCTTTTACATATTGAACTACCTTATTTCTATTCTTCAGTTTTCAAACCTGTCATCCAGCTAAAAAAAAAATTTTGATGCAGAAAGTCATTCTCTGACTCACAGGATGTGTACAATTTTTTTTAGGCAGGGAGATATACCATCCCAGGTACATTGGGATTTTTAGCTGAGCCATCACTCTTGTCAATCTTGTAATCCTAGCTATATACTAAATCATCATTACTCATATGAACATGTTAAGAACCTAAAGCATATGTCAAACCGTATATTTTTGTTTGTTTTGGGTAGGTTGGGAAAGGATGAGAACCCCAGCCTGCTTTTTGCTGCTAGCAGGGGTTCCATTACAGAGATTGCCCAGAAAGTAAGAGAAAATCTGCAACAAGGACACAGACATGGGTTCTAGATTTCCACTATTCTACTAAAGAAATGTGTTTTTTACTCCTGTTTGTGCTGCTGTTTGGAGAGTTAAGCCTCATACACACTCTCGGTTTACTCTGCAAAAACCAGCAATAAAACTGCTGGCAGAGCTTTCTTGCCGAGTAAACCAAGCGTGTGTACAAGGCTTTGAGGTTTCTCGACAAGAAAACTGCCCAGAATCTAGATGACAAAAATAGAGAACATGTTCTCTATTTTCTCGTCGTGAGATTCTTGGCAGTGTTTTCCTGCCGAGAAACCCGAGAGTGTGTATACTTACCTGTCGCCATGGAAACCAACGCATGCTTGAAATAACTTTGATGCATGCGCAGTAGCTTCCTAGGCATAGGTAGGGTGCAGCAAGACGGCATCAAATGTGACGAGCGCATGCTCTTCGTACGCGATGACGTCACAGCGTTCTTGCCATTCAAAAGAACTGCGGTTCTTTTGAATGGAGTGTCTGTACACTCGGGCGACAAGAGATTCTTGCCAAGAATCTCGTCAGGAAAAACAACGTGTACAGGGCTTTCCTCTCTGGTATAAGATTGCCTGGACAGGATGCGAGGGGTAATCCAGCTAATGGAGCCCATGATAGCAAATAAAAATTCCAATAGGGGACCTATTTCTTTCCTTTCCCTTCAAAACTAAGAAAATAAGTTTTGGGTCAACATACATTTTAAGAGCCGGTTCACACTGGGGCGACTCGTCAGGCAACTCAGCCGCCTGACAAGTCGTGTCCCATTCTATTCAATAGAACGTTCTAATAGGAGCGACGAAAGTCGCTCCGACTTAGAAAAAGGTTCTTGTACGACTTTGGGGGTGATTCGGGGTGACTTGCATTGACTTCTATACAGAAGTCATTTTGCAAGTCGCCCTTAGGACGCCTTGCCGAGTCGCCCCCGAAGTCATGCCGCCCCAGTGTGAACCGGCTCTAACAGTGCTGTATCTTGACTTTTCACATCAATAAAGACAAGATAAAATTCATCCCACCACACCCAACACTTTCTCCCAATAGTTCTCCTCTGTGACAGAGCTAGCAATGCAAAACTTGTTTTTATGGTAAACTACATGCTATATTGCTTCCCTCCAGACACACATACCCTTCACCCCGCTGACATTGGCTAGAGGCTTCTGTTGATCAGTGGTCACTTCAAAAATCTCACATCATACAAAAAAAAAGAAAACATAGTGAATGGGAGCCGTCTTAATGTACACTACTGAAGCCGCTATGACTTCAGAAAAGGTTCCTGTACTACTTCAATCCGACTTCTAGGCGACTAGTACTAATTGATTTCAATGGAAGTCGCCTCCAAGTCGGATCCCCTGTCGTGACTGAAGCAACTTTCCAGGAAGTAAAAATAGTTTTCTCGGCAAACCCCTCCCACAGAGCTGATTACTCTTTGACTTGCCACTGGCAAGGTCCCCTGTCCTGGAGGCGACTTCAAGTCGCTCCAAGTCGCGATGTGGTTCACACTCAAGTCGCGCTGAGGTCTCCTCGCAAAGTCGCCCACAAAGTCGTGTTGCCCCTGTGTGAATTTATTAAAATACTGTATTTATTGGCGTATAATACTCACTTTTCTACCCTGAAAATAGAGGGTAAACTGTGCCTGCGTGTTATACGCAGGGGGCTGTTGAAAGTTTTTTTCCTTAAACTTTCTTCTTAAAGTTAGGGTGCGTGTTATACCCAGGGGGCTGTTGAAAGTTTTTTTCCTTAAACTTTCCTCTTAAATTTAGGGTGCGTGTTATAAGCCTGTGCGCATTATACGCCGATAAATACGGTATTTGATTCATGGACAATCCACCTTTTCGTGCAGTACCCAATGTGTTTCACCCCATCAGGAGCTTACTCATAATGTGGTGAAGGGAAAGATTTGATAGATTTGTGCTAGGTGTTGCATGCTTACTGGCTCTGTGGGTCTAATCTCTTTGGATCTCCAGAACCAGTTGAATAGTTCAAAATCTGAGAGGTAAGTAAACAAAAACAGGTACAAACCAGTCAGTGATATAAAGGCTTTAAAGTGTGAGTAAATTCCCATGTATGATTTTTACTCTTGGGCAAGCCTATAATAAGGCTTACATGTAGGTACTGTAAATATCTCCTTAATGTGCGCAGTTTAGGAGATACTTACTCTAGATGCGGCCGGTCATGTCACTGGCGCATTCGCTCTGAAAGAACAGCATAACTGCATGCCGTTTCTTCAGAGTCCCATGCTGTAGACATCGTCTCACACACGCATATGCAGGGATGACGTCATCACAGCTCCGGCCAGTTACACAGCCGGAGTCCACAAACTCGGAAGGAAGACCAGGTAAAGATGGAAGCACCGTCATCGGTGATAGCGCTGCTGGACGGCTTTGTTCTAAGGTAAGTTTCATATAATGTGCTAGTATGCAATGCATACTAGCACATTATGGGATTGACTTGCAGGTTTTTAAAAAAAACTGCGGTTTAATACCGCTTTAATAGAGATAAAAAATAATATCCACTCACATTGCAAAATGCATGGAAGAGCAAAGAATCTCAGAGGATCAGCAGTGCTGTGGGCAGTCCAGGTAATGTAGACTGCCCACAGTGCTGTTCATCTGCTGAGATGCTTTGTTTTTCTATGCATTTTGCAATGTGAGTGGATATTATTTCTTATCTCTATTAAAGCATTTATATAATTGGTCCTGATGTGCGCCTGTTGTTTCTGTTTACTTAACTGTCAGCCGCATCCACAAGATCATCACTACAGAGCTGCAGACAGTGTTGTGATGTTCCCGATCTGAACTGATGATATTGTTTTTGATGTCTTTCACTGCCCCTTCACTGCCCCAGCACTGGACTTTTTTTATGGATTTGATATATACATATTATTCTCATACCCATAGTGTAGACATTTGGTTTTAGGTTGCAGTGATGGCATTGTTGTGCTACAAAATGTATTTTCCTTGTAAAGATTTTAAAGTGTTACTAAAGTAAATTTATTTTATTTTTTTATTAAAATAACAAACATGTTATACTCACCTGCTCTGTGCAGTGGTATTACACAGAGCAGCCCCGATCCTCTTCTTCTCAAGTCCCCCCACCATCAATCTTGGCTCCTCCTCTTCTCAATGTATCCCCATACCAAGCTATTTGCTATGAAGGCACACAGTGTCTGTTTACTCCTGAGCTATGTGTCTTTGAAGCCGCGCTCCATGAACACACACATCAGGCTTTAGCCCCTACTTCCTTCTCACTGCATTTGATTGACAGAGCAGCAGGAGCCAATGGCATTAAGGTGAAAAAACATCGGATGCTGCCACCCCCCCCCCCCACGAGCCCCCGTTATACTTACCTGACCCCTCGAAAGTCCCGCGCGATCCCAAGATCCTCTTCGCCGCTCATCCTAGCTGCTGATTGGCTAGAGCGGATGGATTGAGAGCAGCACAGCCATTGGCTGGCGCTGCTGTCAATCACATCCAGTGACGCGGCGCGCCAAGGGGCGGGAGTGAGTGATACAGTGAGCGGCTATGGGCGTTCGCTGTATCACGGGAGCGCGCTCGCAATTACTCTTGCATGACTGTGGTCAGTTATTGCGGAGAGGACAGAGACCCCAGAAGACATGGATTAGTGGAAGACTCTGTGCAAAACGAACTGCACAGTGGAGGTAAGTATCACATGTTTGTTATTTTAAAGCAACAAAAAAAAAATCCTTTACTGACCCTTTAATGCAAGGAATGTATTAAGGTACAACACATTTTTAGATTTATTATCACTTTAAATGGTAAGTTGACCTTTGAAAAATGTTACACATTACACCCATATTTAGGGTTATATCATGTAACATGCGCCAAGCCTCCTCTCACACCTCTTATACCCCCGAACCCACTGTCACATTCCGAAATTGGCATGGCTGTGTGGGCGGAGTGATCTGTGAATAAGAAAACTAGTCCTGCCCTGTCTGCCACCAAGGTAGATGGCTTTTGGTTCTCAATGGACTTCAAGGGAGCTGATGAGCGCCATCGTAGTCCACTGAAATGTCCTCCACTTTTCAAACAGAAAGTCTGGATGGAGAAAAATGCAGAAAGCTGTAAAACTTCAGAAGCCTGATATGGCATGTCCACTGAGTTTTACTGCAATGCTTTGCGGGCTTAATAAATGCACTATTTTTTTCTGTTTATTGTTTTTTTTCCCCAAAAGTGAATTTATTCTTTAAAATCAACTGTGTAACATACTTTGGGGTGGATTGCACTTGTATTTGAGATCAGTTTAACCACTTCGGCCCGGAAGGTTTTACCTCCTTCATGACCAGGGCATGTTTTACAATACGGCATTGCGTTACTTTAACTAAAACATCATGCAACGTTGCACCCAAATAAAATGTAGGTCCTTTTTTTCCCACAAATAGTGTTTTTATTTTGGCGGTATCTGATAACTTCTGCGGATTTTATTCTTTGGGCTATAATCAAAACATTTTGAAAAAAAAAAAAACACTATTTTTTTATTTTCTGCTATAAAATACAATAAAATGTAAAAAATCAAATATATATATCAATTTAGGCCAATTTGTACTCTGTGACATAGGTTTAGTTAGCGCGCCTAATTTAAATGGCACACGCCCCTTTAAATTACGCAGGCTTACGCCGGAGGCTGCAGCGTAGGTTTTCATTGCTTTGTGAATCAGGTACTTGCGATGAAAACTTGCGGCGGTGTAACGTATCTACGATACGTTACGCCGCCGCACTTCTACGTGAATCTGGCCCATAGCGTCTACAAACGATGGGATATATTTTTGGACTTGGCAGGGAAGGGGTTAACATCAAGGGCAATCAAAGGGTTAAATGTGTCCCTGGGGGATGCTTTCTAACTGTAGGCAATGTGCTTTGACTAGGGGAAAACAGAAAACCATGTTTCCAAGATCCAAGATCTCCATTTTCCCCTCTGACAGAACAGCGGTCTGCACTGTTTACATAGGCAGATTCGCCGTTCTGCCTGTCCTGTGAACAATCGGTGGGACCGCTGATTGGCTCCTGCTGTGTCCAATCTAAAATCATAGCTAAGAATTTACGTTTGAATTTCGCACCATTAGTGGGCTGCAGCAACAGCCGATTTTCGTAGAATTTCCGTAGAATTTGAGTCATTGGCATGTTCGAAAAAAAAAAACGTTCTAATCAATGATGAGAGAATCATGTGAGAAATATAATCGAAAAATTAATATGCACGAGCACAAAAAAAAAAAAATTCCCGGATATAAAAGAAGATTTATTTTCTGTAGCAACATCAGGGGAAATTGAAGACTGAGGCCTCGTACACACGACCGGTTTCCTCGATAGAATCCATCCAGAAACTTGGTGGCAGAGCTTTTTTGCTGAAGAAACCGGTCGTGTGTACGTTTTTTCATCGAGGAAACTGTCGAGGAACTCGACGAACAAAAAAGACAGCAAGTTCTTTCTTTCCTCGACAGGAGTCTGAATTTGCTCGTCGTGTTCCTCGTCGGGCTGGTTTTCAACGAGAAACTCGAGCGTGTGTATGCTAAGAAACCTGCGCTTGCTCGGAATAAAGTATGAGACGGGTGTAAAAGTAGCGTTTGTAATGGAGATAACACATTTTTCAAGCTGTAACAGACTGAAAAGTGCAAATCGTCTCTTAACAAACTTTTACTTAACACGCAAACACATGAGATTAGCAAAACCAGCCCCAAGAGTTGTGCCAGTGGAATCGAACTTCCCCTGCCGTTGTATGTGTTGTATGTCACCGCGTTTGAGAACGAGGAGATTTTGTCTTGACAGTGTGTACGCAAAGCAAGCTTGTCGAGTTCCTCGACAAGCCTAACAAGGAACTCGTCGAGGAAAACGATGTGTCTCGCCTGACGAGTTACTCGGTCACGTGTACGAGGCCTCAGTCGAATCTTGAAATCAATGGTGGCACCATCAGACCACAAAATGCACAAAATTTCCAATTTTTTAAACAAAATTTGTTCGTAATTCGGCCCTTACATTAGACCTGTAATTGACCTCCACCTGCCCTGCATTGACCTGCTTAACGTGGGTTTTCCCATTGAGAGTGAAGTGGCCTAAAATCTGCTGACAGGCCCTAAAGTAGCCACATATTTCTATATTTTTATGTCTGCATTTCGATAAATTGTGTGAAATAAAAACCAAAAAAAACAAAACCCTTATTTATTCATCTATTTATTATAATTTTGTAAGCAATGCAAAGTAATAATGTGAGTAAAATGTTTTACATTTAAATTAAAATAAATAATGTGTATGAAAAAAATACATGGTACATGAATATTTTGTACGGCTTGCTTTGTACTGCTCAACTGTGCCCGAGCAACTGGGAACTTATGACCGCTGACTTTTCCATTGGTTGCCGATGGCAGTAATAAAGTTTGTAGCCAATGTCTAGCTGAAGGGAACATCTGTATCGCAGTCCTGCCCGCAGGCAGCCACAGGTTTACCCCGATCACCCCGGGCAACAGTAGACACTTCCAGGCACACTTCACTGTTGAAAGCAAGAGTTTGAAGCATACATTAAAGATGTCCAGCATTAGCAGAAAGCTGGACGCTTTTGTAATCCACAGGTTGCGGCTACCTGGCATGGTTGCCACAGGTGACAGCACATAATTAACAGTTCCTGTGTTGCAGGATTTGCTTAAAGTGTAAGCAAACCCACCTAACATTTTCAGCCAAGGAAGCTGCCATCTTGGCCTCTGTTTAATCTTCAACTGCCATGGTGCTGCACATGTGATCAGTTATGACACCAGCCATTGGATAGTTTGACCGTTTGGTCGAGAGCGCAATCAATGGGACTGTTGGCAATCCCGGCATGCCGGAAATGTAACTGCTTTTTGAAACTGTTAAATCGATGGGTTTACTTCCGCTTTAAGTGTCCGTCCCAGCAGCGGTTGGGGCAACTGAGTAAGTAAGCACCAATAATTGGCAAAGGCTCCCGCTGGTTGCTAAGGGCAACAGCACATATTATGGCAGTACTGAAAAGCAGGCAGAGCACACACGTCCTTCCCCAAGGTTCAATTCCTCAATGGTGGTGGAACAAACACAGTTCCCCGGCTCGTTCAACCTCAGTTGCTAGGGGCAATGGCTGGCAAGTAACACGTGATCAGGACGAGCCCCCAAACGTAGCGGTACACCCGTAGGGGCTGCTAGGTGATGTGGCCCACCTTTCACACTGCCCAGCCCAACATTCACTTCTTAGTCCTTTGGGACAATTAATAGTCCATGTGCTTGTTTTTGTTTGTTTTATTGAGGGAATTTGACTTGGATGGGGTAAGATAAATATGGGATTCCCAGTAAATTGTAGAACAGTCAATTGATGAATTGTAGAGAAATCAATTAGTGACAATCAATTGGAGAGTTGCATAGCAATCAATTGGCAAATTGTATAGCAATTAGGGATGAGCCCGATGTTCGTGTCGAATGTAATTATCAATTACAATTACTGGACAATTATTTTCATACAGTTATATATTGTAGGTATCATCAGTTTAATTATAGCATACACTGCTTAGATTATGAAGCATGTCCACATTGGTTTAGATTCACTTACAGTCCCTAAAAAAGTATTCATACCCCATGAAATTTTCCACATTTTGTCATGTTACAACAAAAAATGTACATGTAAATTATTAGGATTTTATGTGATAGACCAACACAAAGTGGCACATAATTGTGAAGTGGAAGGAATATGATAAATGGTTTTCATTTTTTTTTTACAAATAAATATGTGAAAAGTGTGGCGTACATTTGTATTCAGCCCCCAATACTTTGTAGAACCACCTTTCACTACAAATGCAACTGCAAGTCTTTTTGACAGTGGGGTTTATTTACTAAAGGCAAATCCACTTTTCACTACAAGTGCACTTGGAAGTTCAGTCACTGTAGATCTGAGGGTGACATGCAAAGAAAAAAAAAACAGCATTTTAGCTTGCACATGATTGGATAATAAAATCAGCAGGGCTTCCTCTGATTTCAGATCTTCCCCTCAGATCTACAGAGAGTGCAGTGCACTTGTAGTGCAGGGTGCATTTGCCTTGATTAAGCACTAATTTATGGTGCGAAACGCGTCAGCTGTTTTACTCCCATGTAGTGTGCTGTGACTTGTAGTGCATTTTTCCTTTTTTAAATAACGACAACCATCAAGGCTTTTTGGAGTGTGGCTGTCCATATTTTCTTTTTCCATTTGGTGGATTTGCCTTTAGTAAATAAACCCCAATGTCTCTTCCAGCTTTGCACATTTAGAAAGTGTAATTTCTGCCCATTCTTCTTTGCAAAATAGCTTAAGCTCTGTCAGATTGGATGGAGAATGTCTGTGAACAGCAATTTTCAAGTCTTGCCGCAAATTCTCTATTGGATTTAGGTCTGGACTTTGACTGGACCATTCTAACACATGAAAAGGCTTTGATCTAAACCTTTGCGCTATAAACAAAAGACAGACAATTTTGAAAAAAATAAACATGCTATAAAACATATCCAATAAAAAAAAAAAAAAAATCAAATGTCTTCATACATTTAGGCCAATATGTATTCTGCTACATGTTTTTGGTAAAAAAACAAACAAAATAACAATAAGCATATATTGATTGGTTTATGCAAAAGCTATAGTGTCTTCAAACTATGGGATATACAAGGTTTGTCTATTAAATAAAGAGACTGTGATCCCACCTAGTAAACATAGCAGTCAGAACCAGTTATAACTGAATGCATGGTGAAAAGAAGCACACTCTATGACATTCAGTTGATTGTGAGTCAACATTTAGTTTGGTTGTGTTTTCTGTAGTGTGCCGAAAAAATGCTAAGTTTGAAAGTTGAACAACGTGTCAATTTGAAATTTTTATTGAAATTAAACAAAACACCAACAGAATGTTTTCAAGTGCTTACTACAGCTTATAGGAATGACGGCCTGTCTCGTGCGCGTGTGTTTGAGTGCCACAAAAGATTCAGCTAGGAATGTTTTTTCATACATTGTGTGGTGCTTTTACTAAGAGATGTGATGGATTTTATTCTTTGCTTCAGGAAAAGCAAATCCATCACATCCCCCGCTGTCAGAACGGAGCTCTGCCTTGTGTCCTGTGTGTCTTTGCGATGATCGGTGGGTAACGGCAAACATCCATTGGTCAGCACCCACTGATCAGCTTCTGCTGTGACTAATCACAGCAGAAGCAGATCACTGGCGGTGTGCGCATGTGCCCCCTAGGTGGAAGTGCAGAATCATGTGTATATATAACCAGTAAAAAAGCAGTAAATCTGCTATATAGGATGGTCGTTAAGTTGTTAATGTAAATTTTGTGAGTTTAGAGGTAGTACCAGTTTTGGATCATTTGCACAGGTGGCAATCCTTGCTGCCCATCTGAAAAGGATCCGTTGTGGATTTATTTTCAGAGGATGGGTAACAGTCAACTGGAAGATGATATGTAACTTTTATAATGCCTTTATTAATCCCCCAAAAAATGCATATTTATACCATTCCTGTTGATGATGTATTCAGTTAAATATTTCACAGGCATTCTTTATTACTTATTTGTAAATATACTCTATTGCAAAGAAGAAAGAATACACATTTTTCAACTCAGTACACTCCTTGTTACTTTCGATGGGAATCTTGACCAACGTACTTCCAGACAAGAGGCTAGAACAGACAATAATAGTGTTTGAGAATCTTTAGCATTGAACAATTTAGCAAGCAACTATTAACAAATATTAATAAAGCTCTTCATTTTTATACATCTGTATGCCTCAAGTTTTTTCAACTTTTACCCATTAAGCTTTAACTGTGTGCTTATTTCATGAAATAATTCCCAAAAAAAGCTGTATATAGCTGTCCCTGAAAAGTACAGTGGGTCCTGTACTATAACTCATCGAAGAAGCCTCTATGACAGACAACAGTGGAAAGAGAAGAGGTATCCCTAATGCTGCACATCTATGTGATCCTAATAAAAGTGACCAGAGTAGTAACCTCAGCCCATGACCCCCATGACTAAGCTCCGGGAGGGCAGAGTGAAACGCATTGGGGTGTGGCCCGGTAGGAGTCCAGGCTGAGGTTGCCACTCTGTTCACTTCCATAGGATCACATGGATGTGCGGCATTAGGGATACCTCTTCTCTTTCCCCTGAGCCATTGCAGGAGCCAGGATGGGCTCCATCCCTTGCCTGCACTCCTAGCAGCAGATGCAGAAGAACTTACAACTATACCCCCCATCAACTGAGCGGCACTCGAAGATATCTTGGGTCACCATGACAGACACCAGTGCCAGTGTAGTATCACTCTGTGCCCTTGGCTTATGCATAATGCTGTAGCCAACTACATCTGTAGCAAAACTTTAGTAATCACCCAATAAAGTACCATAAAGAACAAAAGAACAATATCTCAGTTCCCTGCATGGTAGTAGGATCTCAACAAGAGACACCATAAATTAATAATAGCTTTCATGAAAAGTTTAAACTTACCAAGCACACAAGACTGCACAGGATACATGCCAACACAAGTGACGTTAACACCAGCAGTGCAATACCCCATCCGGGGACACCTTTGGAAGAGAAATACTTTGTGTTACTCAATGCTACCAGTGCCATATTAATTAGGGGGCAAAAGGGAAAATTGTCCCGGGGGGGTGGGGGTGGCTCCCGAAATGTGCCGTCTGATAGTTGCTCCAGTTTGGACCCTGCTTACATTTCACTGTTCCATGCTGCACACCAGATGTGACGTCTGCACCAGACACTCCCAGAATATATACACATTAGTGACTACTAATGTTGGCCTTTTGCTTTGCTTGTTGGTGCCCCAGTGCATCCTGGGATATCTCATACATCAAAAACAAAGCATAGCTAACTCTGAAGAACCACTTCAGCCCCGAAAGAATTTACCCCCTTCCTGACCAGAGCACTTTTTGCGATTCGGCACTGCGTCGCTTTAACTGACAATTACACGGTCGTGCTACTGTACGTTGTACCCAAACAAAATGTATGTCCTTTTTTTTCCACAAATAGAGCTTTATTTTAGTGGTATTTGATCACCTCTGCAGTTTTTATTTTTGCGCTATAAACGAAAAAAAAGCAATATTTTTCAATTTTTGCTATAATAAATATCCCCCAACAATATATAAAACAATTACTTTCTTTTCCCTCAGTTTAGGCCGATATGTATTCTTCTACATATTTTTGGTAAAAAAATCACAATAAGCATATATTGATTGGTTATAGCTTTATAGCGTTTACAAAATAGGGGATAGTTTTTTTTTATAATTTATTTTTTACTAGTAATGGCACGATCTGCGATTTTTATCGTGACTACGACATTACGGCGGACACATCGGACACTTTTGGATACTATTTTGGGATTATTGTCATGTATACAGCGATCAGTGCTATATAAATGCACTGATTAAACACTAGGGGGCGATGAAGGGGTTAAGTGGGTCCTAGGGAGTGATTTTAACTCTGGGGGGGGGCTACAAGTGACATGACAGTGATCACTGCCCCCAATGACAGGGAGCAGTAGATCATTGTCCTGTCACTAGGCAGAACAGGGAAATGAATTGTTTCCGTGACACTATCGCGGGACACCGGTGGACAACGAGTCCGCGGCTTCCGCGGGTGCGTTCACGGAGCACGCGACAGTCCCGCTCGCACCCCACTGGCGGCGCGTGTGTGACCACAATGATACAAATTAAAGGCGATGTACCTGTACGCCCATTTGCCCAGCCGTGCCATTGTGCCAACGTATATCATTGTGTGCTGGTTGGCATCTGGTTAAATGCTGCAGGTGCTCTTAACAAGTGTTGTGATAGACTTCTGTGGAGGCTTTGGAGAAGTTTTGAAACACCAAGAAAGTGACATGAGGTATAATTATTTAAGCAAAACTAACACAACAGTGTGAACAGGTAACCATTTTATTTAATGAGAGGTGCTTTGATTGGAATTTGGAGTGCTTTTAAAAAGTGTGTCCAATTCCACATTTTAAAGCATGTGTAAACAAGCCCTAAATACTCTTTGCCTTCTGGCTGTCGAGGGCAGTGTCCTCAAGATGATAAAGTTAATAAAATTACAGTTAATAAAATTGAGGAAAAAAAATAGAGAGAGTTTTCTTTGGTTTTCAACTTTTTTTTTTAGAACAAATGTGGATTATCATTAATTTCAGTTCACTTTTTTTTTGTTGTCATATAATTTAATTTGCATGTTGATGGGCCTTTAAACTTGAACAGCCCCGGACCCCTCAAGATCAAAATCTGGCACTGAATGTTACATTACAGTTTGCGGGTCCTGTAAGGTTAGACTGAACCAATTCTAGTTGTCCAGTTGACATGCTGACCTTCTGTCTTCAATATTATGAGTCATTGACCTGGAAATGGACTTCTGACTTGGCTCTGAGGTCAAGTGCTACATTCTTGTTCCAATTCAATGACTCAGAAGGTTGAATCCAACCAGGAAAGCAGGTCATTACCGGCAGCCTACATATTTCTCTCCCTAAAAGGAAACTATAAGGACAGATTCACATATTTGTGGTGTTATATATGGCACATTAACATGCATTGACAACACACAAAAATAGACCTTCTAACACACATGTGTACCTTTTTTTTTTAGTACAACACAATGCACAGATGGTTCACAGTCCTACGCTGCGGTTCGCTAAGACCCAGATCCATTGTGGTGAGCTGGGGATGTACATTAAGATGCCAATAAATTGCAACGCAATTTCAGAATATATTTTTCCCTGATCTGACACCAGTAAAAAGTACTCAGGTTAGGTGTATACTATTAAAGGTGTTGTAAAGGTTTTTTTGGGGTTTTTTTTCTAAAAAAGGTTCCTTTAAGCTAGTGCATTGTTGGTTCACTTACCTGTTCCTTCAATTTCCCTTCTAAATGTTTTTTTTCTTTGTCTGAGTTTCTCACTTTCTGTTTCTCCTCAGTAAGCTTGCCCCCATCATCCGAGCCATTCTGGCTGGGGTTAGTCAGCCAGAACAGCTTACTGAGAAGGAATAGGAAGTGAGAAATTTAGACAAAGAAAAAAATGTTTTTTAAGGGAAATCAAAGGAAAAGGTTAATGAACCAACAATGCACTAGCTTATAGACATGTGCGCACTGAAATATTTTGTTTCAGAATGTAGTTTTCGTCCAAAAAATAAATGTATTTAGTTACTTCCAAAATTCATTTTTATTTATTTTGTTTATTTATTTTGTTTTTCGTTAGAAATTACTTCCAGTCGAATGTTCCGCCTACAAGCTATAGTAGAATTGTATGACTAGTAATAATTATATTTATTAATTATTATTACCAGTCAACCAACATTAGAATTTTTCTATAGCCTATGGGCGGAGCATTTGACTGGAAATGTACGATTGCAGCATCATACAGTTTGGCTGCTCCGTCAAATCTTCTTAGAACTTTCGACAGACACCATAAGCCTTCAATGACAGATTCAACATTTGTATGTTTTGGGATGGTTTGTCGAATCTTCGTCGTTCATGTTGAATTGTGAAGTTAGTTCTAGCTATTTTACTGCTCTTCCTCTTACAATCAGCCAATAACATTTATCATCATCATTATTTTTATTTTACTTCCCCCACTCAATTCCAGCAGCGATCTTTTCTCTCTATGATGTTGAATCTTTTCTTTCTATAATTTCGAATCTTTTCTCTCTATAATGTCAAATATTTTCTCTCTATGTCGAATCTTTCCGCTCTATGTAGAATAATCTTGGACTAATAGAGTTAAGGTTAGGCACATTCGAACGCAGCTTCGATAGACACAGATTGTTATTGCCAGCGTCATGTCGAATATCCTATCTATATTGAACTGTTGTTGGGAAAACGAAAATAAAGCATTTTTTTATGTCGGATCTTTTTGTTTTCGTATTCTGCACATTCGTTTTCGTTTGTTAAAACGATAACGAAAATACCTGAAATTCGGACGAAAATGCATTCGGACGAAAACAAATGCACATACTAGCTTAAAGGAACCTATTTAGAAAATAAAAAACAAACCTTTACAACCCCTTTAACTTGAGTGCTTGGCCCATTGTTACTGGTTTCTTTACAGAATTTGCATATGCTTCATATCAAATCTAGTTTTAGGAAAGAAAAGGTGAAGAAGTTGGTGATCTTTGAAATAATTTGTTATAGAGTGGGATTATTGGCTAGTGGGCAACACATCCATTTGTTTTATACTAGTTTAGCATTTATGAGTTCCAATACTTTATGTAGTTAACCATATCATAATCTAAAAACATACCTGTAGCTGTTGTATTAGTTTGAGCCTCTGTGAAAAAAAAAAATCAATATAATTATTCCGCAATAGTTTTACTTCGTTTTACATAAGCAGCTGTTAATAAGATATTGCTGAGGTTTACATGCATTGCAATGAGCCTCACACTCATGCTCCTTATTTAACAATATCGTACATTTTGTTGAGTTGGCTCTGCTAATTATATGTTAATGGTTTGCATGTGAGTTTAGGTCTCAGTCACAGTCCTGGTAAAAGAGAATGGTGCTCTATGGCAGAAACCCTTTTGGTTAAAAAGGGAAAATGTGGGTTTCATTGATTATATACAATTTCTTTGAAAAGTCTGTTTTTATTAAGTTTGCAGTCAGTAGAAAAAAAACTACAGCTGGTATGAAATATGATACTTTACACATAGCCTTTCCCTATTATAACAGTTCAATAATAATTAAAAGATTGAGTTTAGCGTAATATAAGGGTCACAATCCTTTCCTTTCCTTTCCACAATAAACTGCGGCTCCACGTTCCCTCCAGTATTGGTCACATTTCTAATGATAACCTAACGACTTGGTAACATGGTCAGGGATGAAGGTGGAGGTCTGGAGGAAAAAAATTGTCACAGGCAGACGCCTCCCCAATAGTGGCCATACACACTTTGATAAATGTTCATTTTCTTTTTCCTTTGAAAGGAATAATTGACCTTTGGTGGATTTTGATAGATTGTTAAGATATGGTTGTAAGTTATGATTGTACAGTACATTATCAATTGCATTTCTGTTTCTACCATGTTATCTTATAACACGATTGATTAACTCTGAACAAATTTGAGTCTAAAACGATTGGAAAGGAAGTTGTGGCTATTCGAGTGTTTGCCGATCTCATCATTTTGATAAAGTCGCACATCAATCGAATCAGAAAATCAAAGCGCGTTTGGCCAATCCCAACAATGTTGAGTGGTGAGACTTTTGGACATCCTTGGAACCTATGGGAACCTTGTCTCTATACGTTGCAGCTCAGCCAATAGCTGACGTAGAGTACATATAGCTAGGCACTTCCTTCAGTTCTATCAGCAAAGATAGATTAGGAACAAAAACATTTTTTCAACAAGCAAGAAAATCGAATAAAGTGTCTGTTATTACACCAAAGGAACCTTACAGGAGTCAGGCCTCGTACACACGACCGAGAAACTCGTCGTAAAAGAAACATCATTTTAATCGACGAGTTCCTTGTCAGGCTTGTCGAGAATCTTGTCAAGATTTCTTTGCGTACACACGGTCAAGACAAAATCTCGTCGTTCTCAAGCGCGGTGATGTACAACAGGTACGACGGCACTATAAAGGGGAAGTTTGATTCCACTGGCGCCACCCTTGGGGCTGCTTTTACTAATCTCATGTTACTGCGTGTTAAGTAAAAGTTTGGTGAGAGACGATTCTCGCTTTTAGTGTGACGAATGTGCTATCTCCATTACAAACGCTACTTTTACCGAAGGTGCACTCTCTTCTCATACTTTATTCTGAGCATGCGCGGGTTTCTAAGCATACACACTCGTCGTAAACCAGCCCGACGAGAAACACAATGAGGAAATTGAGACTCCCGACGAGAAAAAAGAGAACTTGTTCTCTTTTTTTCTCGTCGAGATCCACGACAGTTTTCTCTACGAAAAACATACACACGACCGATTTCCTCGACAAAAAAGCTCTGCCACCAAGTTTCTTGATGGATTTTGTCGAGGAAAACAATTGTGTGTGTATGAGGCCTCAGACATAGACTGTCAAAGTATGAGCAAATAAAGCATGGTATAACCAACTACGAATTCAGATATTCCAATTGGTATACACCAAGGTACAAAATATTGACAGCATGACACAAACACCTAAAATACAGTGGACTAAATATATGTGTAAATAAATAGATCTCTGACCTGTTTCATGGAGGCCGAGACTGAGGATAAGACAAAAAATCCAAATTCCAGCTTTACCAAACGAAACCTTTGCAGTCATGTTGATATTTTTTTGCAGTCAATGAACAGTTACACTCAATGATCTCCGACCGGACCACAGGTAAAATAATTGAATAACTTCTCTTTTATAGTTTATGCTCACATAGCAGTCACCATTGTTTGTTTGTGGGAGGATTTACACTTGACACTTGTAAGGTTTACAGGGATTACTGAGGAATTTATACCTGCATGACACTGTTTGTTTCTGCTGGAGTTTTTAATATGTAATGTTTCAGCTGAGTTACCACTCCAGAAAAATGTGGAAAACTTCAGTTTAGTGCATAAATATTGTAGATGAAGGTGTAAATGGATACCTTGATATCCTAGAAGTACACTTATAAAGGGGTTCTTTGGTCCACAACGTTTTGTTTTGCTTTTCTCTTGTCGAACGCTGAGGCCTCGTACACACGACCGAGGAACTCGTCGGAAAAGACACATTGTTTTCCTTGACGAGTTCCTTCTTAGGCTTGTCGAGGAACTCGACAAGCTTGCTTTGCGTACACACGATCAAGACAAAATCTCCTCGTTCTCAAACGCGGTGACGTACAACACATACAATGGCAGGGGAAGTTCGATTCCACTGGCACAACCCCTGGGGCTGCTTTTGCTAATCTCATGTTACTGTGTGTTAAGTAAAAGTTTGGTAAGAGACGATTTGCACTCTTCAGTCTTTTACAGCGTAACAAATGTGCTATCTCCATTACAAACGCTACTTTTACTCCCGTCTCATACTTTATTCTGAGCATGCAAGGGTTTCTTAGCATACACATGCTCGAGTTTCTCATCGAAAACCAACCCGACGAGGAACACGACGAGGAAATTGAGACTCCCGTCGAGAAAAAAGAGAACTTGATCTCTTTTTTTCTCGTCGAGTTCCTCGAGAGTTTCCTCAATGAAAAACGTACACACGACCGGTTTCCTCGGCAAAAAAGCTCTCCCACCAAGTTTCTTGATGGATTCTGTCGAGTTTCTCGGTCGTGTGTACGAGGCCTGAGGTGAAGAACTTGGTGGACATTTGTTTTTTTTTTCAGCCTAAACAATGATGTAACCCAATCAGAGCTACAAGCAAGTGTAAGAATAAGAAAATACACTTCAATTTAGCATTTGTTAACTTTTTTTTTACTATTAATGAGCCCTTGAAAAACATTACAGGTCTCATAGAATACAGTGGAACCTTGGGTTACGAGCATAATCCATTCCAGGAGAATGCTTGTAATCCAAAGCACTCGCATATCAAAGCGAGTTTCCCCATAAATGTCAATGGAAACAAAAATGTATTTGTTTCACATTGACTTCAATAGCATGCTATACCGCATGTGGCCAGAGGTGGGGGGCACCCCAACAATGTTGAGTGGTGAGACTTTTGGACATCCTTGAAACCTATGGGAACCTTGTCTCTGTACATTGCAGCTCAGCCAATAGCTGAAGTAGAGTACATATAGCTAGGCAATTCCTTCAGTTCTATCAACAAGCAAGAAAATCGAATAAGGAACCTTATACGAGTCAGACATAGACTGTCAAAGTAGGAGCAAATCAAGCATGGTATAGACAACTATGACGGGAATTGATGAGCCCTTGAAAAACATTACAGGTCTCATAGAATAAAGTGGACCATGGATTACGAGCATAATCTATTCCAGGAGAATGCTTGTAATCCAAAGCACTCGCATATCAAAGCAAGTTTCCCCAATTAATTTGTTCCACGTTGACTTCAATGGCATGCTATACCGCATGTGGCCAGAGGTGGGGGGGCACCGGAGAGACTCGGAAATACTCAGGAATCGTTTGGCTGCATTCGGAAACCCTCGGAAAAGCTTGAAAACACTCTGGTAAGGTGTATTTCTGAGTGTTTCGAGGTATTTTCCGAAAGGCTCCAAATGGCTCTATGTGTGTGGAAAAAAAATTGGGTACAGTATTACATGACAGAAAAATTGTCATTCAAAGTGTGACAGCACTAAAGCTGAAAATTGGCCTGGGCAGGAAGGGGGTAAAAGTGCCCAGTAATGAAGCGGTTACATAAAGGACATTCAGTACATATAATTGCAAAACATTTCATATAACTGTATTCAGTACCCTAATTCCAACAAATAAATGCTATTTTGTAGTGATTAAATTGGAGGTAAACCCTATAAATTTGAGCTGGACACATATATCTGCAGTGTTTTCTTATCTGTCTTCAAAGCACAAAGTCCCATGGCTTTCTCCTGCTCTGTTCTGTGAAATGTGTGTTTCCGGGAGGCTGCTATAAATAGATTAGCAGACAGCTAAACTATTCACAGAACAGCTCTGAGAGTCTCTGCCTATGTGGAGGGGGGTGCCTTTCCTCCAATCAGCTGTATTGGCTGTGTGTCCAGACTTCACACTTAGTGCGGAACAGGAAGAGAAAATTTGTAACACGATCTGAACTTTCTAAACAGTATATAAAGCTGAAGACAGCAGATATATATGTAAAACTTATGTAGGGAACTTTGTTTCATCCCTGTGTATCATTTGATGCTGTTCACTTCACTGGGTATATGTGAGAGTTTACATCCACTTTAAGCCACTGCCACAGTTGTCATTTATGTAACCGCTGTTTACCCTGCTCAACTTGAGTCGGGGAACTCTTTTTTTCTCTATATGTCTTGTTGGTTACCTTGACACCACAGAATAAGTGAGTTGGCCTTACATTATTTAAAGTGAATAAATGTAGCGCTTTGTGTATAAACCTATTAATATCTAATAAAATAAAAGTGCATATAATCATGAATCATAACATGAGTGATAAATATTCCATAAATTAAATTGAATATATAAGGCTCTTCCTATGATCAGTGTTTCAACGCTAATCCACCACTGTGATTGTTTGTCCTCAAAAGGAGTGCACACCACCACCGATAAAATTGCGCGCTCACCTCCCAGATGAGTTAAAATTCATGAACAGATATCCCCTCGAGTTCACTCGATCTCCTCCTTTAACCGCTTACCGACCGCCCACCGTAGTTTTACGGCGGCGGGTTGGCTCGGTGGCGCAAAATGACATAGTATAACGTGATTTCGCTTTGCGGCCACTAGGGGCGCGTGCCCCCTGCTCGCCCCTGGTGCTGATCACCGCCGGGCACCGCGATCGCTCATGACAGAGCAAGAACCGGGAGCTGTGTGTGTAAACACACAGCTCCTGGTTCTTTCAGGGGGAGAAATGACTGATGGTCTGTTCATACAATGTATGAACAGCAAGAGGGCGCTGCGGTCCCTATCAGGAACCAGTAATTAGTGCATTTGTGAATGCGATGAATCCAAAATAAATTGGGTAGTAATACCAGCAAAAAAAGTGAATTCAGTGAAAGTCCCAATATAAAAGAGTTAAGAATAAAAAGTCCAGCAATCAATTCTTGATGAAACAACACATAACGATTAATCTTCTGGAGCTTATCATGCAATCTCACTCCCAGGTGGAAATAACAGCCTTCACCATCAATTAATTTACACCCGAAAAGCTCTGGAATAATAATGTGCTTACCACAACACATGGACCCCTTTAGTGAAAAAGTGGGTCATGTACGCTTGGCAGGATAAGTGCCTGCACACTCTGCGGCATGGACTGGAACCAGGACTCCAATATCATGTGCGGTGTTTGTTCAAACCATAAAAAACATAGCGTGATACCGTTTAACTAAAAGACATTAAAATCATACAGCTGATTGGCCTCTTACTTGAAAAAGTGCCTGCCCAGCACTGGGACTGTGTGCGTGTCAATTCCTCAAAAAGACCCTTGCTCAGCGCCATGAGGCTTGTGGCTGGTGGTCTTGCAGGGGGACTCGCTAGATAAATGCCAGGATCAGCTGGGGTAGATGTGACCAGATCAGAGCCACCGACATATGTTTCGTGCTATGCCCCCCTGATGACGTGCATAGCACGAAACATATTTATTATAGCAAAAAGTTAAAAATATTGTGTTTTTTTTTTCAAAATTTACACTCTATTTTTTTTATAGCGCAAAAAAATAAAAACTGCAGAGATGATCAAATACCACCAAAAGAAAGCTCTATTTGTGGGGAAAAAAAGGACGTCAATTTTGTTTGGGAGCCACATCGCACGACCGCGCAATTGTCATTCACAGCATAACAGTGCTGAAAGCTGAAATTTCCCCTGGTCAGGAAGGGGGTATATGTGCCCAGTAAGCAAGTGGTTAAACAATCAATGGCAGGTGATCCAGAAATTTCTTATTGGCAACTCAGCACACGTACTTGCTACTTGGCCTTACCTTAATATTTGTGAGCCCCATACTTTTTTTGAGGGCATGCAGGTCTCGGAGAACCTCCTGCTAAATAAATTAATTATGTTTATTAAAAAAAGGGATATAGTGTTACTGTACTTTGAGTGTATGAGAGAGGTACAAGTCCCGGAGATACCTGCAAAACCAGTTTTCTATACTCAGAACTGACAATCTGGAGCCTTTTAACTTGAATGAATGAGAACCCTGTGTAAAATCTGAGGCCTCGTACACACGACTGAGGAACTCGACGGATGAAACACAACGTTTTGCTCGTCGAGTTCCTTGTTAGGCTGTCGAGGAACTCGACAAGCCAATTTTCTCCATTCCCGTCAAGGAAATAGAGAACATGCTCTTTATTTCGGCTCGACGAGTTCCTTGACAGTTTCCTCGTCAAAAAATGAACACACGACCGGTTTCCTCGGCAAAAAAAACCCAGCAAGTTTCTTGCTGTTTTTTGCCGAGAAACTCGGTCGTGTGTACAAGGCCTGACCCTTCTGGCACAGTGACACGTCACAGTTACTAAATTGCAGTATAGGATAGATTTCCTCTTGCATTTGTAAAGTGGAAAATATACAACACAATCAGTCATGTACCAGTAAATAAGGGCTGAATTACACTTTAGGAAAAAAAATGAATTAGTAAAATGCTCTGAACTTTTTCGCCAGGGCAGTCCAAAAAAGCTTAGTAGAATCTACAATAACCCATAACACTCAGTTTACTGTATTTTTCCCATCACTGCCAATCCTGCTTAAAGGGTTTGTAAAGGAAAACATTTTTTTATCTTAATAGCTTCCTTTACCTTAATGCAGTGCTGTTTTAATGTCCTCATTGTTCGTTTTTGCTCTCAAGTTTCTGTAATTCTTCTCTGATCTCCACACTTCCTGGTTGTCTGTTTCCTGATGACCACAGTACTGGGAGCTTTCTCTCTGTGGTCACTAATCAAGAAGGTGTGATTACTGTGTGTCTAAAACCCCTCATCACCAATCAGTTTCGTTTTCCAAACCATCACTGCCCTGTATTGGCTCTGTGGCTCTGTACATCACAGAAGCAGGAAACAACATGCAAAAACGAAACTAGAAACTGCAGGTACATTTTATGATTGATTTTTATCTATTTTTAATCATTTTTAATCTGTACCCTGTAAACAGTAATTTTAGCAAAAAAAAAAACATTTCCTTTACAACTCCTTTAAGGCCCCTTTCACACTGAGGCGTATTTCAGGAGTTTTAGCACTAAAAATAGCACTTAAATAACGCCTGAAATACTCCTGCCCCTGCATTCTCAATGTGAAAGTAGCGGTGAGAGGAGCGGTGTGTATACCGCTCCTTCACCACTCCTTCCCATTGAAAACAATGGGACACCGCGGTAATACCACGGCAATGCGCCTCTGCAGAGGTGCAGTGCGGGCGGTATTAATCCTTTTTTTGACCGCTAGCGGCCAAATACCGCCGCAATTTCGTGGCAAATTCTGACGGTATAGCGCCGCTAAAAATAGCGCCGCTATACCGCCACCGCACAAACTGCCCCAATGTAAAAGGGGCCTTAATCTTACTAAAAAAAAAAAAAATAGTTTCCTGTCTAATATTTTTTTCCTCCAATAAAGAAATAAATGAAAACAGAGAAAAATTTAAAATAAATCACTATGGAAATATTATTAAGTTGTTTATTTGTGTATTGGTGGTTCAGAAATCATGCAGAATTATACATATAAATAGCTTTTCATTAGTCTAATAAATTCGTTATGTCCATATTTCAGCATTCATGGCAAAGAAAGGACAAATATGATAAAGTTGCAGATATTTTTGCTCTTTTCTGGCACAACATGTCTGGAATGCGTAGTCTAGTCTTCACAAATCCAAGTTCTTGAGCGTTACTTTCCATATGTGCATCCGCTCTGGCAGTCATCACCTTTCTTGCATAGACACATAATAATAGGCTGAAAAATAACAAAAACAAATTATTATCATATGATCACACCTAACAAGATTAAATATGAGCTAACGCAACAGACTCCATTTATTAAGATAAATTGTTTTGCTTTCTTTGCTTTTTTTTTTTTATTATTATTTACTCTCACGATTATCTTCTGTTAAACAATGTTCAGTTTAGAAATATACGTGTGGAATCATTTTGGACAAAAGGGGCATCAGAAGCTGAACACCAAGGCAAACTGCTAAATAAAGAGTGGAAATAAATATATAAGAGCTGTTTTACCTGCCAAATAATTTGTGTTTCTGTCTATCCAGTTGTAAGTTTTACAGAGCTCTTTAACACAGTGTAGTACACTTCTTCCTAGCAGGGGAAGGGGCCTAATCTTTCTGCACTGCAGTTTCACTTTCACTAAGGCCTCGTCGCACACACGGGCAAACATGTCCGATGAAAACGGTCTACGGAACCGTTTTCATCGGACATGCCCGCTGGGATCATTTGGTCTGATGGCTGTACACACCATCAGACCAAATTCCCCACAGACAGGATACGCGGTGACGTGGCCACGCCGTGGCCGCGACGATGACGCGGTGACGTGCGCGACCCTGGAAGGTCAATGCTTCCACGCATGCGTCTAATCACTTCCACGCATGCAAGGGCTTTCGGCCGAGCGGACATGTCCGGTAAGTCATACAGACGACCGAACATGTCCGACGGACAGGCTTCCAGCGGACATGTTTCTTAGCATGCTAAGAAACATTTGTCTGCTGGAAACCTGTCCTCTCGGCCGGGAATCCGGTCCGGTCGGCCGTACAGACGACCGAACATGTCCGCGGAAACTGGTCCGCGGACCAGTTTCAGCAAACATGTTCGGTCGTGTGTACGAGGCCTTACAGCTTTCTCTGACTCTGTAGACTTGACAGTGAAAGAAGAAACAGCACACGTATGAGCTCATTTTTCTTACCCTCCTCTTGCCTCCTATCAGCATGCCCCTAGCACTGCAACCCACCTGATTGGCTTGTGCTCTTCCTTTTGGGCTCTGCTCTATAGGGACTGCAAGAGGCTGATACTTTCTTCAAGTCAGTTTGTCTTAGGAAATAAATTTAAAGTGTTACTAAACCCAGGACCCTGTATTCACCATATCTGGTCTCCCACGGTACACATAACATGGAAATGCAATAGTTTTAGTAAATATAAACTGCTAAATACTTTTTCTCATCAGCAGTATATAGCAGTCTTGTGACTTCTATCAGTGCCTGGTTAAAGCTTGTAAGAGGAGTCTTCATACTACACTGAGCTGTCCTATCAGGACCCTCTGTCTGGACAGGGCTGATTGGCTCTCTGCTGATCATATGCACTCTCCCAAGAAAAAAAAAACTATCTAGCAATACACACCAAACTGAGCATGTGCAGCCTGACTCCAGTAACTCTCTTATCCAAACCTGTTTTGGAGTCAGTGGAAGAAGAGGAGGTTCTGTGCGTACAGGATCAAACAGCTTTTTTACACAATGCAGGTGAGTGTAACAAGCATGCTTTACTGCATATGCAGACTGATTTTACTGTTGTGGGTTTAGTAACACTTTTGGCCTTTATGAATACAAGCTCCAATTCCTTATACTGTATCTCGCTGGAGTTATCTTTACTTTTTGAAAACAGTATTTTCTGTTCAAATGTTATTTTATCAAAGAGTTCCCTTTCCCTGCTCTCCTCAATACATACCAAATATTTTTTTTTTATTGTCACCATCCTTAAACTAGTAGTATTTTAGGGTGAACCTATGTTTTGCCAATGTAGGGCAAAAGAGTTGGCACACTTAATTGTCGCTGAACCCCTCCCCCTTTCTGTCTCATGGCCGAGACACACTTGTTATCTCAAGCAGTCTAATTAGCCCACCTATTCTTTTCTTGAACTTCAGATCACATGATCTCTATGTTGTGGATATGAGAAATAAGAGGGATTTAGTAGCTTAGCAAAGGAAAACTGTTTCTTGAGATTTCGGTCCACAAATGTTTGTGTGTTGTCAGCTTACAAAAAGGAAATTAGTATTTGGGTGCATTTCTGGTAGATAACAGGCATTATTCCGTACTTGAAGGGTCTTTAAAAGGATAAAACATGAGGAAATGTGTATGTATTGCATGATTTTCTTTTTCTTATATACGCATTAGGTAATAAAACTTACCGCCAAACAGCAGCTGAGTAAATACATGGCCAAGAGTATGCCTAACATTACAATGACAGCAACACCCCACCTGGGTGTTTCTGAAAAAGATGAAATGTGTGACAATAAGTATATTTACATATATTTAGTATTCTTAAATCATCAGGCAGAAGCAGATATTTTGGTTTACAAAATTATTAAGATAATTCAAATAATACAACTTTTCTGATATCCAAATGAGAGGCCTATATAGTCTTAGGCCTCGTACACACGACCGAGAAACTCGACGGGCAAAACACATCGTTTTGCTCATCGAGTTCCTTGTGAAGCCGTCAAGAAACTCGACAAGCCAAGTTTCTCCAATCCCATCGAGGAAATAGAGAACTTGCTCTCTTTTTGGCTCATCAAGTTTCTCAACAGTTTCCTCGACGAAAATGTACACGCGACCGGTTTCCTCGGCAAAAAAATATCTCCCAGCAAATTTCTTGCTGGTTTTTGCCGAGAAACTCGGTCGTGTGTACGAGGCTTCAGAAACTCCTCAGGAACTGAGTTTCGTGAGGCTGGATTCACACACTTAATTCGGATGCGGCTCACAGCAGGGGCCTGGTGCGTCGCTGTTCTCCGTTTCAGGGAAGAATCAGGCCCACATTTTTGCCTGAATTCAGGCCTAAAACGGAGCCAAAAACACACAGGACCTCTGAGAAATGTGTTCTGCGGCCCCCCCGGAGATGTGTAAAGCCGGTCACGATCTCCTGTCATGGCAAACCCGCATCCAATTTGCATAAGTGTGAACCCAGCCTGAGTCTGGTCGTGTGTCACGTGTTGTCTCTTCTGATCTTTCTTTTCTTTGTTCAAATGCTGAGGTCAGAATTACTGCATCAGGGGGAGAACGAGTATGTGAGGGGTTTTGAATCAGAGAAAGAGCTCACTCCTGTGATGGTGGAGGTCAGTAGTGATGACTAGGCCTCACCTATTCCAGTCAGGCTTTATAAGGTATGTGAATGGCCTACACCTATAGGAAGGGTATTATTCATCTTTAGTCAGAACTACACAGTTTGTTTTCATCTACAAACATTCCTTATCTGCATAGGCAGTTTTTTTGTAAAGGTAAACTATCCTTTTAAGGGCAACTGATCTACCATGCCACTCATGGCGATCAACTAATGTAGATAAAGTAGAGTCATTTTGTATTTTCAATCTGGGCCAGAGACACTGCATATGTGATCATTCCTGACAACAGCTGTTTGATGGCTTGACCGTTCAGTTGAGAGCACAAGCACTTGCGACACATATAATTTAAGGCATGTCTTGAATATAACTATTTTGGGAAATAATTAAATCGATGGGTTTGGTTCCAGTTTACAATCTACAAGTATTGCTATGGACAAGATGGACAGATGTATATAAAACCCAATTGAGGACTGTTTATCTCTCTTTCTTAAAGCGGAGGTTCCGCCATTTTTTTTTTAAAAGCCAGCAGCTACAAATACTGCAGCTGCTGACTTTTAAAATATGGACACTTACCTGTCCAGCACGCCCGCGATGTCGGCAGCCGAGGACGAGCAATCGCTCGTCCCTCGGCTGCAACCGCCGCCATCTTTGGTGAGGGAATCGGCGCCGTCACTGGTCCCTGCTCTCTCCCGGGAACAGTATGTTTCCCAGAAGACAGCGGGGGGTGCGGGTAGGGGCGTGACTGCTGCAGTAGTGTATTCCCGGAAGTGGGTGCAAATACCTGTCTTAGACAGGTATCTGCATCCCCCTCCCCCTGAAAGGTGCCAAATGTGGCCCCGAAGGGGGGAGGGTTCCGAAAAGCGGAAGTTCCATTTTTGGGTGGAACTCCACTTTAATTTTGTTGAGTGTGTGGCATATAGTGAAACACATGCAAAGTTAGAGGACACATTAAATGTGCTCTGTGCATAGCAACATTCTGTGTAAATCAAGTTTGTAAAGAAAATATGAATACATACCTGTACAAGTACCATTATTCTGGGCCTCTGTAAGAAAAGAAAATCAAAACGTACAAAGTAAATGAATAGAGTATTAATAAATTAACAAAATAAAGAAACAATGCATCCGTAGGAAACAATTGTACAGACAAATATATATCATCAACTATTCCTCATACTGCAGTACAGTGTCTGGTGTGGTGATGTTCAGGAACACTGAATTGTAACCAAAAAAAAGAAAATTAAAAGAAAAATGTATTATGTATTTTTATTTCTTTTTTACAATTTATTTTTTCTTAACACACAGAGCAATATGTTACCATAGTAACATTGTGCTACTCTGGGAAAGTGATCCGTTTTTTGTTGTTGTTTTTCACAATATGTTTGCTGATAATTGAATTTCATTGCTATATGCAATCATTTTACTGAATTAAATAGTTTCATTCAGTTTGTTTTGTTGTGAATAGCTGTGATTGGCCACAGCTGATCACAGGGCACAGATGGGCTGTAATTGGCTGTAATTGGCCCAGTCTGTACCCAGTCTGTACCATGTGATCACTGTGACCAATCACAGCTAGAAACACAGCTAGAAACACATACAAACATATTTGTACTCGATGGATGGCTTAAAAGGAAGCCATTCATTGTTTACAACTGTCATGTGACCCACTGTGATTCTTGATTTGTAAAACAGGGTATAACATATCTTTGCATTACAGAAAATTCAAAACTTCAGAATGCTCTTCAGGTTTTGGGAGTTCTTGGGCCCATCTGCTACTTGGTCTATTTTTATCTAATATCCTAATCCAATTCAGGACAAATTGTTGTAACAAAATGTTGACACAAATTGTACATAACTAGTTCATCTAGTTCTAGAACTATAAAGAAACTTCAGCCATAAAATTCATTCAACGAATATTATCTAATTTGCTAAATCAATTAAAGACAAGTTAATTTTGTCACAACATGCATGACTAAGCTGTTTGAGTGCTTGTATTGGTACACCCAGTTAATATATTAATAGTATATACAGTAGGTGGTGATTATAGAATCTGCCTCAGCACTACTGTTAAGGATTTGACATTTTAATTGTATTTTATTACTAAGCTGTGTAATATTTATATAATAATATGAATATTGGACTTATTAATGCAAACTAGAAAAACACATCCATGTTCTACAAACATTTTTAAGGTGGCGTTGATAGATGAAAGATCCATAAATCAATTATTCTTAATCCCGCTGCTTATGTATGCTGGAATTATGCTGTAATTTACCAAACAAATTTATGCTTTACGTAATCCATTGCATGTCGAAAGGACATTTTCCTATTTTACGTAGAGTATTATATATCACAAGCTACAGTGTGAACATAATTTAGGATATGCACATGAGTAACATAGTAACCATAGAGAAACAATGTTACTTAGTACGATGTTTTGAAATGTAAAATGTCATCTGGCTATAGCTGTGAGTTGTTCCTTTACATTCAAGAAACGTTATATTACAAAATGTACACTTACCTTGAACTTCAATGCAATGTTTTCCCTTTACCCCTAGTGCCATAACTCGGAAAAATAACTAACTCCTAATCCTAACTCTATTCCTCGCACAAACCTCAGCCAGCGCCAACCCAAACCCTTAGGCTGCGTACACACGGCCGAGAAACTCGACGGGCAAAACACATCGTTTTGCTCGTCGAGTTCCTTGTGAGGCCGCCAAAGATCTTGGCGAGTCAAATTTTCCCATTGCCGTCAAGGAAATAGAGAACATGTTCTCTTTTTGGCCCGATGAGATCCTCGTTGGTTTCCTCGTCGAAAAGTGTACACACGACCGGTTTCCTCTGCAAAAAAAAAACCAGCAAGCTTCTTGTTGGTTTTTGCCGAGAAACTCGGCCGTGTGTACGAGGCCTTACACTACCCCTAATTTGTAACCATAAATTATCCCATATTTCCTTATCCCATACTTTAACCTTTAACCTAAACCACCTAACCCCAACCCCTAACTCTATCCTTTAATGCCTCAGCATACGTTGGCAATAGCCCTACAATAGTCATGGCCACCCTAACATCAATAGCAATGTCTTTCTTACCAAAAATGTGTCAAATCAAAATTTTTTTTTTTTCCCACCTAGAAAGATGACCAAGTCAAATGGTGGCAGCACCTGCACAGAGCAGCACTGCCAGCAGGAGTCCTAACGAGACAAGAACCCTAAAATTCATCATCATGGAAGGTGAGTTTGGATACTTTCGAGCACATTTCTCCCTTTGCATCCTACAGAAATGATGAAAGTATAGTCCTAGAGGTATTTGTAATAGCAACCTAAGATCTGGAACAGGAGGGCTTGACCTCAAACTTGCAAAAGAAAAGTTTAAAACTAATATTTTTTTCAAAAGAATAATTGAAGTTTGAAACAGACATCCAGAAGAGATAGTGAGCCGGCCAACAGTAACTAAATTTAAACATGCTTGTGTGCACCAAATATATCAATCATATAATAAATTATTGTCCCTAGATATGTTTCTGCTCCCTCTCTGACCCACTGGGGTTATTTTTGCTGCTTAATACACTAAACCCATATTATTATTTCACCAACTCCGGTGGAGGATGTATCCTAAAATTATTTTAATATGTTGACTGTCATATCTAGTTAGTTTATGCATGTTGCCTTTTTGCTCTTTCTGCTGACATTATATATAAACCTGAATATCTCACCTGCTTCTTGAAGACTCAGAGCTGTGATTATAACAAGAGCCAGTAATCCAGCTTTTCCCAAGGTACGTGCAGCTGCCATGTTGACTGTGAAATCCAAGTTCCCTTCAGTGACTGTTGTTGCTCTCAGTGTAGTCCACAAAGTTCAGATGTCCTCTGTCCCTGACCATCTACTGTTTTATACTCCATGCTGAGTAATGACCTACCTCTGCTGTGTATTTACCCAATACATTCCTCAGTGGCTTAGTGTTAGTATCACCATTGAATAATTACACATTTCAGCAGGCTGGCATTTATTTCATATTTTATTGCTCAGATGCCATCATTCTTTGAAAATATATCATTTAACAACACAGGTCAGTGCAATTCTTAATTATATTAAGCTTTTATTAAGCACACGTGAATTAAAGTAGCAATTAAATAGTATAATTTAAATATTGTGATGGATGCTAGTTTGAGTCTGAGAGTTACTGTATGTTGCTGGATTCATGTTGCTATTTTAATTATGTTATGCTAATTATTTTATTGTCACATGATTTCCCAAATACCAGGTTTAGTCAACACTTCATGACCTTGTGGACTTCGGCTCCTTAGGAATCAAGGTTCAAAATCATTCTTTATTAATGTCCAAGCATCATAGTTCCGTCTAATAATTTTTGTTCTCCCATTATGTGGTAAGAACATAAACTATATTGTCAAAAGTATTGGGACGCCTGCCTTTACACACACACAAACTTTAATGGAATTCCAGTCTCAGTCTGTATGGGGTTCAATATTGAGTTGGCCCACCCTTTGCAGATCTTAGTTTGCTATAGAAATACCCATAAACTAGCAAAGAGCACATTGGTGCAAAAAGGCTGTCAGTATGCGGTAGATTTACTTAAACTGGTGTAGTGTATATTGTCAAACCTTCCAACCAGCAGTCCTAAATTGATTTCCATGAGTTTTGACTGATATGTTTATTTCAGACACTTCCAGGTAAAATACATATTTTCTAGTGTCCATCTTTTATTCTAATTAGATCTTTTTGAGAAGATAAGTGTTATTCCTACTAGAAATAAAAAACATATTAATTTTACTACTGGGAAAAAAAATAGGTAAAAATTAGGTCTCCTTCAGACAGGTTGGGTGGGGGCCAGTAAAAACAGGCGGTTAAACTACAGTTTTACCTTCTACCGGCCGCCCCACCAAACTATAAAGTGCCAGCCAGACAGGGCTGTACACATGCCATGGCCACAAACCTTTGCTTCGTAGCCATGGCATTTTTAAGTTTGAGTGCAGAGTATAACAAGCATCTCCACTTGTCAAACTAGCCCATTGAGTTCTCTGGGGCCACGCCACAACCACGTGCAATGCACACAATTGCAGCATGGTAGATCAGCATTATAGGGCTCGGTCACACTAGTGGTGCTCTCTTAAGAGTAATCCACATTCAGATCACTCTTTAGAGAGCATTTGACAGGCAATAGGGAGATGCTGTACAACATCTCCTCCCTGCCATTGCTATCCCCTTGATCACTGCATTCGCTGGGCCACCACCTGCATTGTACATGATAGGCAGAGTGCCACCATTCATTCAAAAGAGATGGGATATAATTCCTGCCATGTGTACACCCCCTGACCACTGCCTTCAGCTAAAGGGGATAGCCCCCCCCCCAACTAAATAGGTGAATAAGCCCAAATCTGGCACTGATAAGACCACCCCACTTACAAAGGGCATACTCCACTTCTTAGTGAATTCTTACTCCATAGTCACATAGTGTATTGCTAAGCTAATCTCTTTGGCGGAGCAAACACCTTGTGTGATTGAGGCCAGTCCACAACCTCCTGTAGGATGTAAAGGAAATGACTGGGGATCCTGTGGCACCGGCTATGATCCCATGGATGGGACTCTGGAAGTGGGAACTGGACCATTGCGCACTGTGAGAAAACTCATGAAGGCCTTATGAGTCATAGTCAAACTCTGACCCTAGGGTTCTTCAGGCACAGAAGAGGAGTCTTTTGGCTCCCCCTCTTCTGGCTCGCTGTCATCTTCCGCATCTTCCTCCCCCAGATCTTCCTTCATAAAAAGTGAGGGAGGATGTGAGAGAGAATCCCTCTATTTGTGACCACCCAGGCTCACACTGGAAAGTAACCTGGAGGGCTGCTGGTGTATTCCTGCTAAGGCAGATGACAAAATTATCCTTAGTTACATAGGAATCAGAAGCAGGTGCCCCTGAGGTAGCAGAAATACAGAAAATAATAGAAAGGGAAGGGAAGGGATACTGGAAACCTCCAAATTTGAGACCTCTGTGCAACACACCCTCTGAGTCAAAAATAAAGTCTTAAAGGGGTTGTAAAGGTTCGTCTTTTATTTTCTAAACAGGTTCCTTTAAGCTAGTGCATTGTTGGTTCACTTACCTTTTCCTTTGATTTCCCTTCTAAAAAAATTTTTTCTTTGTTTTCTTTGTCTGAATTTCTCACTTCCTGTCTCTCCTCAGTAAGGTGTTCAGTAAGCTGTTCTAAATGACTTTCCACCGCTCGAATGATGGTGGAAAGCTTACTGAGGAGAAACAGGAAGTGAGAAATTCAAACAAAGGTAAGGTAAAGGTAAGTGAACCAACAATGCACTAGCTTAAAGGAACCTGTTTAGAAAATAAAAGACAAACCTTTACAACCCCTTTAAGCCTGTGGTCCATACACTCTGAAGGAGTGTTTCCACTCACCCTGTGAAAGGGCTATCTATTGCAATGAGCAGTCTCCAAGCCTTTCCAGGCAAACAGTCCTCTTCAGACTCTTCCAAAGAGAAGATACAGATAAACATGATTGAAAGAATGCTTGTTCAAGCAACCAAGGATAAAGATGACAACGACACCTAACAGGTTGTCACATTCCTTAAGCATGTGGTCAATACACTCGAAAGGAGTCGTTTCCTCTCACCCAGTGAAGTGATAGGATTCAGGAAATTGACGCATTTCTCCTACCTAGCTCGTATAAAGTTCAGGCTGTCCATCCTGCTCCCCTGGCATGTGGTCCCTGTGTTCAAATGCTAAATGCATTGTTTATCAGGGAGCCCCTCTGCTGGTCTCTGGGGCGGCATATGAGGTGTATATCACTCTCGATGGGGAAGCAGTGCAATATCATGGCTGGAGTGGACACTTGCCTTAATATTGGAGATACTGAACTTCCTTATGGATGAGGCACTGCACTGCTGCTTAATAGTCATTGAACAAGCTCAATGTTTTTTGCCTGCCTTTTGCTTCTGCAAAAAAAAACAAATGCCAACCCCAAATAAAGACCAGCGCTACCAGCTAAGGTAGGGTACAGTGCCCATCTGCTTTCTAGGCAAGCAGCCCTCTTCAGACTCTTCCAGAGAGCGAGATGCGGATGAACATGACTGGATGAATCCAGCCTTGTTCAAGCAGGCAGTCAGAGATGATGAAGGCCAAAAGGTTGTTACAATTCATTAAGCATGTGGTAAAAACACTCTAAAGGAGTTGTTTGAACTCCCCTTGTACAAGAGTCATCTGTTCTGGCAAGGTCCAGTTTTCCTTCCAAAATCAGTAACTGGTCTCAATAGATTTCTCAAGCCAACCATCCTTTTTTAGACTCTTCCAAATAATAAGATGCAGGTGAATATGACCTTTATCCAGGGAGATGCCTCAAGATAGAAGGAAAAGCAGTGGAAGTATTTTTCAAGTACCTCCGATGACCACTTTGCAATTTCCCTATGGTGACTGAATTAAGGCTCATTCTACTGGAATGGAGCAAAAAGTATGTTTTCACGGCAAATGTTAAGAGAGAGTTGTCCAGCATTTGGAGTCACCCCTTTTGGTTATGGGTTTGACCAGATACATGACTTTTTACCATTAGAAGATGATGTGGCCTTCAAGGAAGAACTCATCACTGCATTTGTTCATAGAAGACACAGCTTAAATTGACAAGGTTCTGTGATTGTGCACAGTGTGAATTATCCTGGTGTTCCTCTCTTCACCTGTCAGTGTCTTCATGCCTGGTGACTATCGGGACCATCGTCTCTCAGTGGAGAAGACACCCTTTCCATGGGTTTTTCTTCAACAGTAGATGTGCATCAAACTATTTATATCTCACAGATACCTAGTACAAGTCTTCTCAGTGGCAAAAGGCAAAAGTGGCAAAAGGCAAAAGTGGCAAAAGGTCTCCATCCAGTGGCAAAATGTCTCCATCCAGCTCCAGAGAAGGTCAAGTGGCAAAAGGTCTCCATCCAGCTCCAGAGAAGCTTGAGTCAGCGGGCTGGATTTTGAGGGGTAAAAGTTTGCGGATTTAGGTTGCTCGTCCATCAAGAATGGTAAATGCCCTCATGAGAGCATTGAAGAGCAGCATGAACAAAGTCTAACAAAATTCTAAGCATATGCTACATCAGAAGTTTTCTCTAGGTAAACAAGAGTTTGTCAGGTCCTCCGTTTTCTTCAAAGAGGTCTCGACATGGGCCTGAATGCAGGCACACTTAAAGGACACATCTCTTCCACGTAGCAAGACTCAGTGGATCTCTTCAATACTTAAGGCCGTAGTAAAGCTAAGGCCTCCCAGGGCCCCACGTTTCTACATGGGACCTCACCATAATGCAACAACTGTATTAATCTACTCCAAAATCCGTCGCTATGGGAACTGTTGTTCAAGAGCGCTTTTTTGGTAGCCATAGCCTCAGGGCCGATCCACCCTATAGGCTCACTATGCAAGCCGCCTAGGGCCACCAAATTACTAGAGGCCCCGCCTGGTGAAAAGTCATTTTTGGCCCCTCACCCCGATTCTCAACTCGCTGGCTGCATGGGAGAAGAGGTAAGAAGTCAGCACCCCCTGCTTCTCACTTCAATGTAAGAAGCAGAACACCCCCTCCCCCCGCTTCTCAACTTTAATCTGACATGTCACTGTCGGCAGCGCCCCCCCGCTTCTCAACTTTAATGTGACATGTCATGTTTTGCTTAGGGCCCCAGGGAGGTCAGGATCGGCACTGCATAGCCTCAGCTAGGAGGGTTTCTGAGTGGGCGGCTCTAAGGTATAAATAACCCTATAAGTCCTTCCTGGCACATTCTGCTCCCAATGCTGGACTCTATTCCAAAAGTGGCCTCAAGATTCCATCTGATTCAAAAAATTGTGTGCCTACTTTTTATCTGGAAGATGGACAAAAAGTCCTCTGGATGTCAGGGAGACAGTGAAGTTGTATATCCAGGCTACCCCAACATTTAGGGCATCAGATTGCCTGTTTGTGGTTCCCAGAAGTTCACATAAGGGGGCCGACTTAGAAAAAGGTTCTTGTATGACTTCGGGGGCGGCTCGGTGCGATTTGCATTGACTTCTATACAGAAGTCATTTTGCTAATCGCCTCTGAAGTCGTCTTCAGGACGACTTGCAGAGTCGCCCCCGAAGTCGTGCCGCCGCAGTGTGAACCGGCTCTAAGTCACCATTCAGTGAGCAAAATAAAATTACACTTTTGAAAAATAATGTCAAAATCTGTATTTTGGTGTGGTAAGAGATCTCGACTACAGGCCTGGAACAAGGTGTAATTTCACCAATGATCTGTGATTCATTTTACTGTCACATTCCTTAAGTGGAATAGAGTTTCTTGGATCTTAGCTCAGATCTAAAAGTTATATTTGACCCAGTAATAATTACAACTGTATAAAAACCCCAATAAATACCATATTTCTATCACCAGGATCTGCCTGATACTCCACACAAACATGTGTCATCATTGATAATATATATATAGCTCTTTATATAAAAAGAAAAAAAAAGTTAATGACATACTGTGTGGCTCTCAGGGCCCTTGCAAAAACTAGTTTTTCCCCAACAAAGGTGCTTACTTAAAAATATTCTTATAGGGTTGTAGAACCATTCATTTGTAAAGGGCTGTAATCTTTTAAAAAAGAAGTAGGGCCAAAGATTTTTGACCATACTTCTCTAAGGCTCGATTCACATCTATGCATGTTCCTTTTGAGCATTTCTGCAGTGCTTTTTGCTGTGCTTTCTGCGTGTTTGTAACTGTGTTTTTACAGTGATTTTGACTCAATTTTTTTTACACTCACTTTATATAGCAGGTTGCTAAGGAGTGGGTCAGGAAGCCGGTCGTCGTGTCCTTAGCAACCGATGAGCCATCAGCTGTCAGCACTCTTCCACAAAATCCATACCAGACCCTTATCAGGGTATGCAGCCCGGCAGATGAGTGAGCGCCCTCAACATGGGGGAGTGGGTGCTTTGGGGCAGGGGAGCTCTGCCCTCCCCCACCCCAAAACACCATGCCCCCATGTTTATGGGGACAAGGGCCTCTTCTGGACAACCTTGGCCGGTGGTTGTCGGGGTCTGTGGGCAGGGGGCTTATCAGAATCTGGAAGCCTCCTTTAACAAGGGGAATCCCAGATCTCGGCCCCCAACCCTATGTGAATGGGTACATTGTACCACTACCCATTCACCCCAAAAAGCAGTAAAATTTAAAAAATAAAACAAGAGCCAGTTTTTGACAAGTCCGTTATTAAAAAAATAGCTTCGAGCTGTCTTCTCTCCAAGCTGTCTTCTCCCCGAGCCGTCTTTTCCCAGAGTCATCTTCTTCTTGTGCGATCTTCTCCCAAAGCTGGCTTCTCCCGCAGAGTGGAGGACATCACAACGAAGGAAAATAGTGGCCATTTTTGTTTTTAGCAGGGAACAGCGGCGAGGAAGAAGACAGCTCTGCGGGAGAAGACAGCACTGGAAGAAGACAGCACCAGGAGATAGCGGCTCGGCAAGAAGACCGCACAGGACTTGTCAAAAAAATGTCTCTTGTTCTTTTTTTACATTTCACTGCTTTTTGGGGTGAATGGGTAGCGGTATGATATATCCGGTATCCATTCACAAAAGGTGGGGGGCCGGGATCTGGGGGTCTCCTTGTTAAAGGGGGCTTGCAGATTTCTGATAAGCCCCCTGCTCACAGACCCCGACAACCACTGGCCAGGGTTGTCAGGAAGAAGCTTTTGTCCCTATCAACATGGGGGCAAGGTGCTTTGGGCTGGGGGGTGCAGAGCCCCCCCAGCTCCGAAGCATCCACCCTCCCACCCAAGTTGAGGGCATGCAGTTTGGTATGGTTCGGGGGGCTCACTTGTCCCCTCCCTTTCCTGACCGGCCATGCTGCATGCTCGGATAATGGTCTGTTATGGATTTTGTGAGGGAAACCCCATGACATTTTTCTTTAATTTGGCGTGGCGGTCTCCTCTTTTTTTTGTGAATTTTTTTAGCAAGCATTTTTTTTAACATCCAGCTGCCAATGGAGAAGCCACAATGTGATAGACCAACACAAAGTGGCACATAATTGCGAAGTGGAAGGAAAGTGATAAATGGTTTTCCAATTTTTTTATAAATAAATATCTGAAAAATGTGGCGTGCATTTGTATTCAGCCCCCCAGAGTCAATACTTTGTAGAACCACCTTTTGCTGCAATTACAGCTGCAAGTCTTTTTGGGTATGTCTCTATTAGCTTGGCACATCTAGAAATTTTGCTTATTCTTCTTTTCAAAATAGTCAAGCTCTGTCAGATTGGATGGAGAGAGTCTGTGAACAGCAATTTCCAAGTCTTGCCACAAATTCTCAATTGGATTTAGGTCTGGACTTTGACTGGGCCATTCTAACACATGAATATGCTTTGATCTAAACTGAACCGAAGTATTGGGACGCCCGCCTTTACACGCACATGAACTTTAATGGCATTCCAAGTCTTAGTCAATAGTGTTCAATATTGTGTCAGCCCACCCTTTGCAGTTCTAACATCTTCAACTCTTCAGGGAAGGCTGTCCACAAGGATTAGGAGTGTGTCTTCGGGAATGTTTGACCCTTCTTCCAAAAACACATTTGTGAGGTCATGCACTTGTAGCGCTACCCCCGGAGGAGCCGCTGGTTAGATTTGGGATTGGCGTATTTAAGTTACCTCTGTGATGTGTCTAGGGGTGATGATGGTGATGAGAGCAGTGACAGAATGTCCAAACAGTTGCTTGACGTTTTCAATGCTTTATTCCTGGTCCAACACGACCAACAGTCAACTCGAGGTAGATAGAGTAGATTGGTGAAAAGAGTAAACTTTGCAGATACAGGCAATGGATAAACAGAAGCAGTCCTGCTTCTAGTAGCAACTCTTTCCTCGTCGCCACTTCAGCCGAAGTGGGTAAAGTGCCCCTGGACAGGTCCCTCTCACAAACCTGGCAGCCAGAGCGTCACTTAGAACTTCTGGGAAGGAACAAGTCTCTGCAACAGACTTGGCTCTAATAGAATTAGGATTTAAAGATGAGACCTCTGCCACAGGCCTAGTACTTGAAAATTAGGATAGTAGAGCGAATCCTCCCAGTGTATAATTTGGGGCCACCGACTGACAGTTTGCTGCATTCAACCTGTCAGTGTCCGGTCACCAAGATCCCCGATGGTTCGTCCGAGCCCTGTTGGATCACCTGCCTCCGGGCTCACCTCAGACCGACTACCCACCGAACAGCACAACTGGCTTGGGATCTTCTCACTAGAGGTGGGGGACCCAGTAAGTCACCGGGGCCCCTTTGCAGCATCAGCTGCTCCAGGCCATGAGGGCCCAAAGTCGGGAACTCCGGCCTGGTAGGCCATAACGCCGGGGCCCGTGACGTGCACACACCCTAAAGGTGGGTGCCACACCTGGAACCAGGAACCCGCAAAGAACCCCCCGTCAAAAGGCGTTCGCCACAGAAATACCCTCCCCAGCATGCCCCGCAAAGGAAACACTGCTCTAATTGGCTGCTGGGGAAAAGTGGCTCCGCCTGGACCCCTCTGGGGCCACCTGCCGTCCAGAGATGGAACTACATCTCTGGAGCACAGACTGACCCACAGGACAATCCAGAATTGGCGACAGCCAATTTTAACAAATCAAATGAATGAGAGCAAGTAACTCTCTCATTCCCCCACTAAATTTGATATAGCACCTGTACTGAAAAGTACACAGGCGCTACACACTGATGTTGGATGAGAAGGCCTGGCTCGCAGTCTCTGTGCTAATTCATCCTAAAGGTGTTCTATCAGGTTGAGGCCAAAACTCTGTGCAGGCCAGTCAAGTTCCTCCACCCCAAACTCGCTCATCCACACTATATTGCCAAAAGTATTGCGCTACCCCTCCAAATCATTTGTTGGAGGTGATTATGGTGTGGGGTTGTTTTTCAGGGGTTGGGCTTGGCTACTTTGTTTCAGTAAAGGGAACTCTTAATGCGTCAGCATACTAAGACATTTTGTCAATTTTATTCTCTCAGATTTGTGGGAACAGTTTGGAAGATGACCCCTTCCTGTTCCAACATGACTGTGCACTAGTGCACAAAACAAGGTCCATAAAGACATAGATGAGCGATTTTGGGGTGGAGGAACTTGACTGGCCTGCAAAGAGTCCTGACATCTACCTATCTTTAAAGCTGAAGTTTAGGTATGGCAGTTTTTACATACAAGTTAGTTATATTGGACCAAGTATGTATGTGCCGATCTTCGTGTGAGCTGAAAATCACTGTGGTAGGATCCACTACTCCAGTGATTGCTGTTAGCTTCTAAATCACTTGCCTATCATAGTCTGCTTTGCTACTTATTAAGCACAAGAGATTATCCATTCAGCATGTGCACCATTCAGAGAACACTTTGCATTTGCTTAATGAATACAAAGGGGCAGATTCTCGTAGATCGCCGCATCTTTGCGGCGGCGTAACGTATCTCATTTACGTTACGCCGCCGCAAGTTTTACGGGCAAGTGCTTTATTCACAAATAAAAGTAAAGTTGCGGCGGCGTAGCGTAAATCCTCCAGCGCAAGCCCGCCTAATTCAAATGATCCGGGTAGGGGGCGTGGATCAATTAAATTAGGCGCGTTCCCACGCCGAACGTACTGCGCATGCGCCGTCCCTAAAATTTCCCGAAGTGCATTGCGCTAAATGACGTCGCAAGGACGTCATTGGTTTCGACGTGAACGTAAATGGCATCCAGCCCCATTCACGGACGACTTACGCAAACGACGGCGCACAGATTAGGACTTATGACGGCGCACATTGCGTTGCGCCGTCGTAAGCCATTTGAGAATCTGGGCCAAAGTGTTCTCTGATTGAACGAACTGGAGATTGTGAAATTACTGCCTCCTCCACCTTGTCCTCCACATTGTCCAATCAGAGGAATGTTTGCATTCACCGAAAAAAAAATGAAAGTGTTCTCTGAATGGCTCCTGTGCCAAGTGAGCAACCTCCTATGTTCACAATGCAGCAGGGCAGCCACTCAACACAGGATGTGGAAGCTTACTGGAGTGTAGTACTTACTTTAATTTAAGCTGTAAAAATTGTCATACTTAAACTTCAGCTTTAAAGACTTTACATATTCGGGTCCAGGAGCGGACTCATGGGGCCCCCAGGCAATAGAAGATTATGGGGCCCCCGGGCAATAGGAGATTATGGGGCCCCCAGGCAATAGATTATGAGGCCATGCAGTATAAACACACACACATACAGTATACATGCACAGTATACAAACAAAGTATACATAAACACAGAATACACATACTGTACACACACTGAAAAGGTACTGGAGAGGCGGGGCAGCTATAATCTTGGGATTTTTAGACCAAACGGATGTCGGTAAAGGACATTTCAGTGACAGATGAAAAAAAAACACACATTTTTACATACTGTCCCTGGTTTTACTGAGGCTGGCAACCCTGATGGGACCCCTAGTGGCATGGGGCCTCTTTTACAGGGCGCCGAGTGGTCAGTCTGCCCATGTTTGGGTTCAAGAAACAGCAAAAAAAACTGATACAATATAAATTGTCATGCAGAAGTATACAATACAAGTTTTTTTAAAGTTGTTAGAAGCAGAAAAGGAGGGTTGCTAGAATAAGAAGAGGGGGCAGAAAAATAAGGGGGAGGGGAGGAGGTTGCTAGAAGAAGGAGGGGGTTCTGCTAGAAGAACAAAAAGGGCAGTGATAAAAGAAGGAGGGGGCTGCTAGACAAGGAAGAATAGAGGTGCTAATAGAAGGAGAAGGGGACTACTAGATGAAGGCGAGAGAAGGAAAGACAGACTGCTAGAAAGAGAGGGGGTTACTAGAAGGAGCAGAGGAGTACTTCTACAAGAGGGAAAAGGGAACTTCTTGAGGAATGAGGGGTACAACTACAAAACTGAGAGGGCTACTAGGAGAAGTAAAGGAGGAAAACTAGAAGAAAGACAGGAAGTGGCTGCTAGAAGAAGAAAATGGTAAATACTAGAGGTAGAGGGAGGCTGATGCAAGAATAAGGGATGGGTGGGCTACCTGAAGAAGGAGAGGCGGCCACTATAAGAAAGAGATGGGGGCTCCAAGTAGAAGAATAGGGGCTAAGAGAATGAGTGGGGGACTTTTAAGAGAAAAGGGGAGCTACTAGAAAGCAGTAGAGGGGTTTGATGGGAGAGCACAATATTGTGTGAAGCAGTTGGAAAATGACAGGGGCCTACATTTTATCAAGTAACAGCTATAACATGAGAAGCAGCTTCACAGAGCACTACACCTAACTATTACTAGTTTGCAAAAAATAAATAAAAAATTCTATTTGTTTTTAGACATGTGCACACTGAAATATTTTGTTTCGGAATTTCGTTTTCGTTCGAAAAATAAATTTATTTAGTTACTCCCGAAATTCGTTTTTATTTATTTTGTTTTTCGTTAAAAAAATGCATTCGTCCGAAAATCCAAATTAATTAAGGTCGAATCTGTCATTGAAGGCTTATGGTGTTCTAAGAAGATTCGACGGAATATATAAAAAAAAAAGAAGATTCGACAGAATCTTAAAAAAAAAAAAAACGAACAACAAACAATTTGGGGTGTTCGTGGCAAATTCGAAAAGCCGCGGAACACCCTGTTAAAGTCTATGGCAGAAATCTAAAGTGCTAATTTTAAAGGCTAATATGCAAGTTATTGTCCTAAAAAGTGTTTGGGGACCTGGGTCCTGCCCCAGGGGACATATATCTATGCAAAAAAAAGTTTTAAAACTGAAGTTTTTTCGGGAGCAGTAAATTTAATGATGCTTAAAGTGAAACAATAAAAGTGAAATATTCCTTTAAATTTCATACAGAGGGGGGGGGGTGTAAAGTATGCCTGTGAAATAGCGCATGTTTCCTGTATTTAGAACTGTCTCTGCACAAAGTGTCATTTCTGAAGGAAAAAAAGTAATTTAAAATCAGCTATAATGAATTGTCGGCTCCCGGCAATTCAGAGAGAATTCATTCATAAAAAAAAAAAGCGTGGGGGTCCCCCCAAATTCAATTACCAGGCCCTTCAGGTCTGGTATGGATATTAAGGGGAACCCCGCCGTCAATTTAAAAAAAAATGACGTGGGGTCCCCCCTAAATATCTATTTCAGAGTTCCCGCAAAAATCCACACCAGACCCCTTATCTGAGCACGCAACCTGGCCGGCCGCAGAAAAGAGGGGGGATGAGAGAGCGCCCCCCCTCTTGAACCGTACCAGGCCACATGCCCTCAACATGGGGCCTTATCCCCACAACCCTTGCCCGGTGGTTTTGGGGGTCTGCGGGTGGGGGGCTTATCAGAATCTGGAAGACCCCTTTAACTAAGGGGACCCCCAGATCCTGACCCTCCCTATGTGAATTGGTAATGGGGTACATTGTACCCCTACCATTTCACTAAGGAAGTGTAAATAATTGAAAAAAAACAGATTTGACAGTGCTGATGTGTGAATGACAAAACGCGGAACACGCATTTGAGATGCCATTCATTTGACATGTTGCCACAAATTAGCTCCTGAACTATTTTTTGGCGACATGCGGGTTGCCGCGATTGCAGCACGTTTTATCGCCAACAATCGCGGCAGACCCATACCGCGATTTTTGTAATTTAAAATGAAAGGCATCTCAAATCTGAGTTCCGCATTTTGTCATTTACACATCGGCGCTGTCAAATCGCGGGTAGATCTGCCTGCGGTTTAAAATGCTGTAGTGTGAATGCAGAGTAGGTGAACCTTTATTTTAATTAAAAAACAATACAATGCTACACTAGCCAGTTTTTCCATATGCAGTCTCTTGTTACCAATGTAAACAATTTAAATTGTATGTCATTATGGATTCCCATAAAAATAAATATGTAGGTGCCACTACCTCACTGCACTATGCACGTGTTTGATTATTATAGCAAAGTATTGAAAATGCTCACATGCTTGAAGATATCAAATTGTTGACCTAAATCTCATTACAGCTTCCAGGAGAATGACATGTTTTATGCAATAAAAAATTAAAAAGTGCCAATTGGGTGAGCTCTATAATTATTCAGTGTTCATCCACCTACTCATACCTTTGGGAATGCCTTCAATGTACTGATGATTATGTTGAGTTACAGTTCAGTACCAGAACACTATATAAAGTGGAGGTTTTAGGACATGGGACATCACAAGCTTGGGAATTTTCATCTAAGTAAAGAGAAGTTCCAGAGGGATTGTAAAGCAACATGGCAGATACACGGTTCCTGAGCAAAGCCACACTACTGGCTCTCTCTGTTATTGCTATCCTCAGCTTGCATGGAGCAGGTGAGTTGTGGTTTTGTAATACAAACAGCTTGGGACAGAAAGGGCTGAAATTGCTTTTTTTTCTTGCTTTCAAACAGTTACTTTCTTTTTTTTTATTATTATTTTATTTTTTTCAATTTGAGACACATGCATTAAATAGGTAAAAAGTTCAATTCTGTTCTATGGTATACTGAGGTGCTGTGAAGACAATACAGGCACATTACATTTTAAATTAGAATGGAACATTTTACATTTTAGAAGAAGCCAAAAATGCATATTAGGTTATTATTAGTAGAATTAATGTTCTTATTATTATTCCTAGGTTGAATATTTTATATTTTGTACAATTTTTAAAACTTTACATAGCTAAACATGTGACCATTAAATATAACTTTTCATATAAAGCATTACATCTTAAAAAAAAAAACTCTTGGTCGGAATAAAAATGTAGCCCTTAAAAAAAAAAGAGAAAGATGCATTTCCAAAAGCTTATGAAAATCTTTTCATAGGAAAAATCTCTTAGCTAAAACATACTTCTTGATTAATGACCTGATCTAGATCGTAGCATGCAGAACGTTCTGTTGCATCCTAGTGAACATAGTTACTATGGATATGCTAGGCCTTCAATTTACAGGGAAGATGTAAAAAAAATAAGTTTCCCTTTATTGTGACCACAATACTTAGATTATTTAAGAGGGCGGGGTGACAAGATCAGAATAGACATCCCAATTTTTATGAAAGGTACATGAAAAGAAGGGAAAACTCTGGGACTTTTAAGGTGTCGAGAATAAACAAATAATACATTTTATATGAAAAAATAGAAATTCATAACAATTCCTTGTTGTACTATTATATCAATTCATATACAGATACAGACATTACCGCTACATGTTTCGCTTTAAAAAGCTTCTTGAGGAGACTGTAAAGTGTTGTATAGATTGAATGCTAAAAATATAACAAGGGAACAACAAGAAAATCATTATATAAAGTTTTGGAAAAAATACATTAATCTCACAATAGGTATTCAAACATACATACATTTTATTTGATACAGTAGTATTAAACAGAACAATGAGATATAGAGTGGACTTACCAAATATTAGATGTAAAACAAGGACCAGCAAGGATCAAAAGGGTATTAAGGTTCCGGTTGCCAAACAAGATGAGAGCCCTTATCCAAGGGATAAAGCAATCACAGAGAGGGGATAAAGAATAGCGCCTCCTTTTCTAAGGAAGGAATATAATTAAATAAATGTTATATATTATTTTCTAGGTATTCAGAAAGTGTTCCAGACTTAGATGAATAAATTAATTACCTTATCTTGTTGAAGTAATAGGATCAATTTGAATTATTACTCAATGGCGAAGACAAACTCCCTGGAATTGTGCGCTGGATGGGGGAGAGAATAGAAGGTGCAGACCAAGATGGTACTATGAAAAGGTCTATGGGACTTACAGAGTAAAATGAATCCACTCAGTAACTCCTCAACTAATCCCCTCCAAAGTTGATGAACTCCAGAAACTGGATAAAAAAAAACATACTTATAGAGTTAGAAAAGTGTAGGGCATTAGAATGGAAATAGATAAAAGAGTGTAGCAGAGTAGGAGACAACAGTCTTCAAATTCTCAGGAGAAAGAACTCACCAATAAATTAGATGAAAGGAAAAAGGAGAGATGTATAGTCTCTCTCTCATGCAACCCTCTGACAGAAAAATGGCAGTCACGGCCGAATTTATATCCCCTTGCCATTGTGGAAGCGTCTGACGTCACTTCCGGAAAGCGGATGCCGGAAAGGATGCCAGTGCGCATGCGCGAAATCCAAAAGATGGAAGTGACGCTGAGCCGAATGCTCGTCGACCATATTCACAATTTTGGAAGCTGGCTGTTCGCTGTTATATCATACTACAATAGATCCACAACAGAACAAATCATGCTGAGGAATGAGAGTGTGTATATATGACCCAGCAAGGCAGCTGGGATCTCAAACATACAAAGCATTGGACTTAAACCATTAGGGCTCCAATAGATCCCACAATTGATCAGACCAAGAAATAAAAGATGCCCAGGGCATCCATGTAATTACCAATAATTCAAGGGTAAAGGCAAACTTATCAGGCAAGCGGAACACAGTCAGTCTAAATAAATTCCATATAAAATAATGAAGAAACCCTTTGCCTTTTAATAAGGAAAAAAAGAAAGCATAACGTTTAGTTTAGTAGAATCATACATAAAATTATACATTTATAAAAATGATCTTAAAGTGGCAGTCCATTCATTATCTCAATATAGCATTAATTAAGAGCGATCATAGCCATGCTAATAATGTAAAATGCAGGCATTAATAAAAAAAGTAGCAGAATTGAGGCAGGTCATTGAATACATTTTACACTATTTGTATGCAATTGACAGATAGGGGGATTAAAGATGGAAAATAGGATGCAGTCATTACCTACAAAAAGGATTTGTAACTAAGAGCATCATTTAAACCCGGGTATTTCAAAGCAGATAAGTTGTGAATCCAGCGGGTTTCACTCTGCAATAATATCTTGTCATTGTTTCTACCTCTTTCATTAAGTGGTACATATTCAAGGGCAAAAAAATGGCGCAGAGAGCCCGAGCCAGCTGCTCCCTCCCCCTCCACAGCTCGGCGCTCCAGTAAGTACTGGAGGGGCAGAGCAGAGAGTCGATGACTGACAGTCACCACTCTCTATAAGCTGATGGCCGAGAGCTGAGCATTTAGCGTTGGTTGATAGTTCAGTTCTCTGTCTTAGAGGCGGTGGGGGAAAGCTGCAGCTGTGATTGGTGCTGCAGCCATCAAGGTGAGTACAATTTTTTTTTTTTATTATTATTTTTTTTTTATAAAGCCATACTTCTCTTTTAAACATGTCCTGTGTCTTTCCTCTTCATGTTTTATTTGGGATTCCTGACCTGAATTGGCACCATTACTCATTATTGCAGACAGAAATGTCTACTAGCCACACCTAGGTCTATGGCATAATTACAGAAGAGAAGTTATCATTTACATTCAGAACATTCTGACAATGGACTCATTAACAACACTAGTCTGCTCATTTTGCTTACTATTGATGAGTTTTTAACCAACTTATTTATATCTTTATCTCATTGCAGAGGCCCAAAATTGTACCTGTGACATTGATTGTAAGTATAAGTACATCATTCTACAGTACATAAAAACGTCATATGAATTTCACTATGTAAATAATTGTGTAAAATTCCATGGGGGGCAGTTTATGGTTAATACATGTAGCCTTTTTTTTCAGAAAAGATCAAATTATTTCCTGAATAAAAAAAATATATACTAGCAGGAAGGATGAAGCATAACTCCTGTTTATTGCACAACTTTAGCTCTGACCACTGCAGAGAGACCGCTGCTTACACACAAACATAGGTGTGCGTAGCCTATTGCATTAGGGTGTGCACCCCAAAGCTGAATACACACATGCCTTTTTCTGCAGCCTCAGCTGCACAGTACAGTGAATGAATGGTAGGTGCTCCGGTCTGAGCAGCTTCCTATTCATTCACAAACTGAAGCATAGTAAACACAGTTTACTGTGCTTCAGTTATTATTGAACATAGTGGGTGAGTGTGTTCACTGTTTTTCTTTAGAAAAGGAAGGGGCCAGGAAATAACATATTGATTGGCACCTTCCCCCACTCTCTATCCTCAAACATCCCCCAGAGAAGCCAGGGGTAGCGGAAAGGAGAGGAGGGAAGCCTGAAACCCTAGTGGGGGGGGGGAATCTGCACTGCACTGAGTGATTAGGGTGTGCCCAGGCACATCTGGCACACCCCCTGCGCACACCTATGCCCACAAAATCCTCCCAGCAACATGCTGGCAGGGGACAGACTGATTTACTCTAATAACCAGTTAGAATTCATTAGACATGTGCACTGCTGAAAAATGTGTTTGTTTTCGTTTCATTCGTTTTGGTTTTTTTTTTTTCTTTGTTTTTCGGGTCATTCGTTATAATCGCAATTCGTAAATTCAAAAATCCGAAAATTTGAAAGAACAAAATCTGAAAATTGTAAATAATAACTAACTAATAGTAACTAACTATTAAATTATAGGTATTGGAATTTCCTTTAAAATTTGGCTGTGAACGTAACTAATACGAATTTATCCAAAGTTAAGAAATTATCTGAAATAAAGAAATGTAACGGAACAAATAAACAATAAATAATAATAATGAAACGTTTTTATTATTATTGTTTTTTATTATTATTATTAATGCATTACAGTAATTAACAGCCAAATTTGAAAGGAAATTTCAATATCTATAATTTAATAGTTAGCTATTACTTCAGATTTTCAAATTTTTGGGTTTTTGGTTTTTCGAATTTCTGATTTTCGGATTTCCGAATTCATGTATTTCCAAATCTATGAATTTTCGAATTTACGAATTTACGAATATTTGTAAAAATTCATTTAGTGGGTTTTCGTTAATTCGGATGTTTCCGAATTAACAAATTTGTCGGAATTTGTTGGAAAACGAATTCAGAACTAAACGAATAGATAGAGCAATGATTATTTTAGTATAAATAATACGTGTTTAGAGGTGGGAATTATCTGGTAATTATCTTTACATTCTAGGGTTTACATTTAATGATCGTGGGTGTAATTCTATAAATCATTGCCCTTTGAGTGATGTTTATTCTTTTTTGTTTTTCTCCTTATTTCTACAGACGTTCCTGGCTGGGGAATTGCAATTGTTGTGGAAGCGAGCATACTTCTGCTTTTGGGACTGCTCAGCACCTGCTTGATGGTAAGATTTCGTAACACATTGGCTTTTCCAGGCCTGATTCAGCATGTATTATGCAGGGTCCTAAATTTCCACTCACTTTAGCAATACTGTTTTCATTCATGAAATCAATTAAAGAGTTGTGCTACTTTCATCTATAATGTTGGTTTCAAGCAGTTAAAGGATAACTCTACTTTCATAGGGAAAAACACCAAAAAAAAATAAAAAAAGTATATAAAATTGCCACACATGCCATATTGTAATTGAATGTTATTAAAAACCACATTTCCTTTTCAATCTGCAGCCATCCAATTTTCTGTAAATTTCAATGCAATATTCAACCTGGAGGAAATCTGACAGATCTAACATTCAATAAATGTAATACAGTGGAACCTTGGATAACGAGCATAATCCGTTCCAGGAGAATGCTTGCAATCCAAAGCACTCGCCTATCAAAGCGAGTTTCCCCATCAAAGTCAATGGAAACAAAGATAATTTGTTCCACATCGACTTCTATGGAATGCAATACCGCATGTGGTCAGAGAAAGGGGGGCGCCGAAGAGACTCGGAGATTGCTCGGCTGCATTTGGAAACCCTTGGAAAGGCTCAGAAACACTGGGCCAGATTCACGAATATCTACGGCGGCGTAACGTATGCCCTTTACGTTACGCCACCGCAAGTTTTCGGAGTAAGTGCTTAATTCACAAAGCACTTGCCTGTAAACTTGCGGCGGCGTAGCGTAAAGCCGTCCGGCGCAAGCCCGCCTAATTCAAATGGGGCGTGTACCATTTAAATTAGGCGCGTTCCCGCGCCATACGTTCTGCGCATGCTCCGTTCGAAAATTTCCCACCGTGCTTTGCGCGAAATTACGGCGCCCCGACGTGTTTTTTGAACGGCGACGTGCGTAACGTACTTTCAGATTCCCGGACGTCTTACGCAAAAAAAAATTAAAAATTAAAATTCGACGCGGGAACGACGGCCATACTTTAACATGGATGGTGTAATTTTACACCATCTAAATAGCACTCTTAACTTTACGACGGGAAAAACCGACTAGCGACGACGTAAGAGATTGCGACGAACATGCGTATCTTCGTGGATCGCCGTAATCAGCTAATTTGCATACCCGATGCTGGAAAACGACGCAAACTCCACCCAGCGGCCGCCGGAAAATTACACCTAAGATCCGAAGGCGTACGAAGCCGTTCGCCTGTCGGATCTTAGCCAAAAGCCGTCGTATCTTTGTTTGTGAATGACAAATAAAGATACGACGCGGCAAATTTGAAAGTACGCCGGAGTATCAGCAGATACTCCGGCGTACTTTTTCTGTGAATCTGGCCCACTGTGTTTTCGAGTATTTCCGAACGGCTTTGAGTGTCACCAGCGCCCCCCGCACCTCAGGCCAAATGCGGTACTGCACACCGCAGAGACTTGAATCCTGCTGGGAAGTGCAGTCCCTGTAAATCTGAGGGGTAGATCTGAAATGAGGGGAAGCTCTGCTGATTTTATCATCCAATCATGTGCAAGCTAAAATGCTGTTTTTGCATGTCCCCCTCTCAGATCTACAGCGACTGCACTTCCAAATGCACTTTTAGTGTAATTTCATGTGCACTTTGCACTTGTGGTTTGCACTTGTAGTGCAAAGTGGATTTGCCTTTCGTAAATAACCCCCAGTGGGGGTTAATTGTTGCTGCTGTGTTAATCAATTTTTGCAGGTAGCCATATGATATTCGTTATCTTTTGTACAATCTTTTATTTGTATTTTTAGTTCGTCTTATTTTCTAACACAAACACAATTTTTTTGTCAATTTGTTTCAGCCTCTTCTATGCAAAAAGAGCGGTTGCTCGTATTCAAAGTGATGCCAATGAAGTTACCATTCTGAATTTCCAAAAATGATTTGCCTCTTCATAAAACTGCAATGCATTCAAGTCCTAGTACTGAGATCTTTAGCACATGTGCCTCTTGTTGAGGTTAAAGCTGAAAAGATACGTTTGTACATAAGACAATAATTACCGTATTTGAGGATGCACATTATATAATTATAACTTTGTTATATTGATTATGGCTATATTATATTTGCGGGAATTGAACATGTCTGTTTGAAGGATGTGTATGTAATTTAAAATGGAATGTGCATTTGAAGAATAAATTATGCTTTGAAAACAACTGTGCTTTGTAATAACTTTCCTTTAAAATAATATTTAGTTGAAATGATTATGTTTGTTTTGCCAATATTCTATTAATGTGTTTAGGAGGGTTCATTTTAATATTTACAGAAAAAACTGAGGTCATTGGGACTTTCCATGAGGCGCGTCACGAGAAATAATACCTAAATGATGAATAAAAAATATATTTATTGAACAAACAAAATGTAGACATTCCATGAGCATCCTTAAAATAGTTTTAAAAAAGTAAGGCTAGTAGAGAGCTGACATCTAAAACATGTAAAGTCAAATAAATTTGTCTTAGACTGGTACATAATGGTACATGCGCAATTGCATGGTAGGCATAAAAAGTAAAAGCCATAAATCTCTTGACATCTTACAAAACTTGACAAGTTTCGTGGAACTTGTCCATTCATCAGGAGTATGGTACAATAAGATATCTATGAATGTAGGTAAAAAATATTATAATGATTAATGCATGCATTAACCACTTGTCGCCTAGCAAAATGACAGCGTCAAAGTGGTTCCGTTATCCAGATCGGACGTCATATGTCATGATCAGGATAACTAGTCATGCGCGCCCGCGGGGGCACGCATCGCCGTGATTGGTGGTGCAGCGTGTCAGTCTGACACATCGCAACTCTGATCTAGGCAAAGAGTCTCTGATGGAGACTCTTTACCATGTGATCAGCCGTGTCCAATCATGGCTGATCACAGTGTAAATAGGAAAAGCCGTTTATTGGCTTTTCCTCACTCGAGTCTGTCAGATGGGAATAGAGGAGAGCCGATCGGCTGCTCCTTTGACAGGGCTGGTCTGTGCTGATCGATTATCAGTGCAGCACCCCCCCCCCTCCTGAGGATGCCCACACTGGACCACCAGAGACACCACCAGGACCACCAGGGATGCCCACCACTAGTCACCACCAGGTGTGTCACCCATGGCCACCAGGGAAGCCAATCAGTGCCCACAATGGATGCCAATCAGTGCCAAACAATAATGCCTGCCAATAAGCGATGCCCATCAGTACCATCAATCAGTGCCCACCGATGTCCATCCATGCCACCTATCAGTGCCCATCAGTGCCACTTATCAGTGCCCATCAGTACCCATCGGTGCCCCATATTAGTGCCACCTCATCAGTGACACCTCGTTGGTGCCACCTCATTGGTGCCCATCAGTGCAGCCTTATCAGTGCCCGTCAGTGCAGCCCCACCAGTGCTTATCAGTGAAGAAGAAAACGTACTTATTTACAAAGTTTTGTAACAGAAACAAAAAAACATATGTTTTCGAAATTTTCTGTCTTTTTTTTAATTTGTTTAGCAGAAAATAAAAATCCCAGAGGTGATCAAATACCACCAAAAGAAAGCTCTATTTGTGGGAACAAAATGCTAAAAAATTAGTTTTGGTACAGGGTTGTCATTCAAATTGCTGAAAACTGAAAATTGGTCTGGGCAGGAAGGTGTATAAGTGCCCTGTATTAAAGTGGTTAAGGTGAAAAACCTTCTATGCTTCAGCTGCCCCCCTTTTTCTTACCTGAACCCGAATGTTCCAGCAATGAGTACGAGCCCAGCAACTCCAGCCGGATAGGTTGATAGCAGCAGGAGCCATTGACTCCCGCTGAGTCGATCAAATACAGTGACATGGAAGTCAGGGGAGGGGCCAAGTCCTGCTGTCTGTGTCAACGGACTTGTGAGCACGCATGCACAGGTGCCCCAATGGAAAGTGACTGGGGGCACTCGACAAAGAGGAGGAGACAGGAGCTCCGCCGGGCACCCCAGAAGAGGAGAATAAGGGGCTGCCCTATGCAAAAACCCTTGCACAGAGCAGGTAAGTGTGACATGTTTGTTATTTAAAGAAGAAAAACCTTCACACTCATTTTAAGCTGGCCATACACTGGTAAATTGTTTTGGTTTAGCCAGCAGGCTGAACCAAAAAAAAAAGATTCCTACATCCACACTATACAGCACAGATGTATGAATCTCTCACTACAGCTTATATATTTTGACACGTATCCTTGCCAGTTGTCAAAATACAAAAATGGCAGCCATATCTGTTTGGATGCTGTGCAAACTGTTAGGAGCTATATCAATCATGTATAGAAATAATAACAATAATAATAATAATAATGCAGCTGTTGTTTGACTAACAATTTTCCCCCTGCTTAACACTGGAACTTTCTATATTTTTGCTACACCATAGGGGCCCGTGGTCCCTGCCTGCAAGGGGCACCTGCTTTAGGCCTGGCTGAGCCAGTGTCAGGCCTATCAAATCAATGCTAGCTGGTCCGGGAAGTGCAAGTAAATGATGTACTGGAGGAGTGGGGAGTAATAGACAGGAGGAGAAAAAGAAGATTATATATACCGTGGTGTATATAGTTGGTCCCAATATTGACTGTCAATTATCTGGGCATCTCATAAATTCCATATCCCTCAAATTCCCCTCAATAAAATGCAAAAAAACAAGTGCAAGGACTGCTTTCATGTCTCTGGATAATTGAAAAGTGTGTGCCTAGCTGGGCAGGGTGACAGACGCACTACTACACTCAGCAGCCCCTATGGGGGCACCACTACATAAAGAATATATAATGATGAAGACCGCAGATATACATGTAAAACTTATGTTGGGAGATTTGTTTCATCCCTGTGTATCATCTGAGGCTGTTTACTTCACTGAGTATATGTGAAGGTTTACATCCACTTTAAACTTCTTTAATTAGACTTTGACAAAAAAAATGGAAGTTTCTAAGCAGAGCTGCACCAGATTTTGCACTATGCAGTTTTAGTACATCAACTCCTTCTTCAGCGCCAAATTTGCACTCTGAGGTCCACCCATAGGCGTGCGCACAGGGTGGGCCACACCCTTTATCACCCTATGTGGTACAGTGCAGATTCCCACTGTTTAAACCCCTGATATTTCACCAAGTCCCCCTAACAGAGCTAAAAAAAAAAAAATGGAAAAAATAAATAAATACTAACACCAATCAGTCAGTATACTATATATACACATAGAAATTTTTTTGAGCTTTGGGGTGTCCCAATAGGGATGAGCTTCGTATTCGAGTCGAACTCATGTTCGACTCGAACATCGTATGTTCGATCGTTCGTCGAAATACGAACAAAACGGGTCGTTCGCGACACATTCGAGTTTCATTTAACAGACCATAATTCACTGCGGCATCGCTGGCTGATGATTGGCCAAGCATGCACTATGACCCGCATGCTTGGCCAATCACAGCTTGCAAAAAACGGAGAGCCATAATTGGCCAATGCCTGTGTGGCTTTGGCCAATTATGGCTCAGGGGGTTTAGTACACACCCCACACTATAAAAGGCCGCATGCAGGTCGGCCTTGTGTAGTGTGTTGCAGTGGTTAAGAGAGGACAGAGAGAGTGTCATTTTTTTCAGGTAGATAGAGCAGGCAGGCAGGCTAGTCAGTTAATGTTACAGTGTGTAGAGGATATATATACATCCTAGGTGTTGTACATATATTTATACACTGTATAGTTTAGCAAGATCAGTTCTTCCTAATTTACTGGCAGGCAGGTGATTGTGCTAGCTGCAGTATTCTTACGTGGTTTATTGCCTGTGTCCTCTGTAGTTTGCACCTAAAGCTACTTGGTGTGTACTGGCCGTGTGCTCTGTAGTTTGCACCTAAAGCTACTTGGTGTGTACTGGCCACGTGTTCTGTAGTTTGAACCTAAAAATTCAGGAGCAGTGATTTTAATGATGCTTAAATTAAAAAGAAAAAAAAATGAAAAATTGCAAAATTCCTTTAAATATTGTACCTGCTGGGTGTCTATAGTATGCCTGTGAAAACGTCTTTGAGAACCCGGGTCTTGCCCGAGGGAACATGTATCAATGGAAAAAAAGTCCGGAAAAAAACGACCGTTTTTAAAACTTTTTTTCCATTGATACATGTTCCCTGGGGCAAGACCCGGGTTCTCAAAGACGTTTTCACAGGCATACTATAGACACCCAGCAGGTACAATATTTAAAGGAATTTTTCATATTTTTTATTTAAGCATCATTCTAATCACTGCTCCTGAAAAAATGACCATTTTTAAAACTTTTTTTCCATTGATACATGTTAAAATAGGGTGTATTTTTATGGCATTTTTATTAATATATATTTTTTTACTAGTAATGGAGGCGATCAGCGATTTTTTTTCGGTACTGCGACATTATGGCGGACACTTCGGACACTTTTGAAACATTTTTGGGACCATTGGCATTTTTATAGCGATCAGTGCTATAAAAATGCATTGGATTACTATAAAAATGCCACTGGCAGTGAAGGGGTTAACACTAGGCGGCGGGGAAGGGGTTAAGTATGTTCCCTGGGTGTGTTCTTACTGTGGGGGGGGGGGGGTGGCCTCACTAGGGGAAACACTGATCCTCTTTTAATACATTGTATGAACAGAAGATCAGCATTTCCCCCGCTGACAGGACCGAGAGCTGTGTGTTTACACACACAGCTCCCGTTCCCCGCTCTGTAACGAGCAATCGCGGGTGCCCGGCGGCAATCGAGCCCGCCGGGCACATGCACAGGAGTCGGGGGCGAGCGGGGGGCGCGCACGCGCCCCTAGTGGCCGCTCAAAGAGCCGCCGTATAGCTACGGGCTCTCGCCCAGGAGAGCCGACTTGCCGCCATATAATGACGGTGGCTGGTCGGCTAGTAGTTATACAATGCATGGATGGCCACAGACAGCCTTGTATTTAGAAGTGAGCCCGCCGGGCACATGCACGGGAGTCGGGGGCGAGCGGGGGGCGAGCGGGGGGCGCGCACGCGCCCCTAGTGGCCGCTCAAAGAGCCGCCGTATAGCTAAGGGGCTCTCGCCCAGGAGAGCCGACTTGCCGCCGTATAATGACGGTGGCTGGTCGGCTAGTAGTTATACAATGCATGGATGGCCACAGACAGCCTTGTATTTAGAAGTGATGTTCCAGATTTAGAGCATTGCTTGAAATTATAAAGCCTCTTCTGAAAACCTCAAATGCAAAGATGAGTACCAAGAAGGAGACAAAAGTAAAACCATGACTAACAATTTAACCCTTCCTCACTGGATCTAACACTGAAAGTTCTGGATAAGGTCAGAAGCCTTCTGAGACTTATTTTGTTTCAGCATTTCCAAAAACACATTTTCTGCTACAAACCAGAAGCTTTCCAAAGTATTATTTTGATTTCAGCATTTCCATCACATTATAATGACAGCTAATGAATCTTGTAGTTTGCTCACTATTCATTAATTGAGAACCAATTCATCATAAAACTCTTCAGTGATATTGTGTGGCAATAATCCCAAATCAGTTGGGGTTGTTTGTTATTCTTGAAAATATTTTATCACTCATTTGGAGTGGCTTCTTCATTTCTATCAAAGGTGGAGAATCCCTTAACATTTTCCACCACTGATAGAACTAAAGGAGCCACTCACAAAATCCCAGAAATGTTTTCAAGCATTAATTAACAATTTGCTCTGATTTTGGTTTGAAGGTTTAGTACACCTAAAGTTGATATTCGTAAATAAAAATGGAGCTGCTCCACCTCTAGAATCCAACTTCCTTCAAGACACCATAACCACTCTAATGCCTCGTACACATGATTGGAAATTCTGACAGCAAAAGTCAAATTTGCTGTCAGAATTTCCAATCATGTGTACGAGGCATTAGAGTGGTTATGGTGTCTTGAAGGAAGTTGGATTCTAGAGGTGGAGCAGCTCCATTTTTATTTATGAGGTCAAATGTGAGCTTTTGAATGGAAATTCTGACCGTGTGTATGCTCCATCGGACTTTTGCTGTTGGAATTTCCAACAAATAATTGAGAGCTGGTTTTCAAATTTTCAGACGGAAAAAATTTCAAACCTCTGTAGCAATTCCGATGCGCAAAATTCCGACACACACTCGGAAACAATTCAACGCATGCTTGGAAGTATTGAACTTAATTTTCTCGGCACGTCGTACTGTTGTATGTCACCGTGTTTTTGACGGACGAAAGTTCTGAGAACTTTTGTGTGACCGTGTATATGCAAGCCAAGCTTGAGCCGAATTACGTCAGAAAAATCAACCAAGGTTTTTCCGATGAAAAATCCGATTGTGTGTATGCGACATAAGACCGTAAGCTTTACCTATCCCCCACCCACATACCAAGGAAAGGTGGTTACCCTCTTTACTAACGTATTCATACCAGACTGGGAAAACTAAAAGGGCACTAATCTTCCATATGTTTGAAAGCCCATGTACAATTACAAACCAATAAATCGGATAGTGGTTTACCACACCAGTATTTATCAAAAACGAAATCATCTGTTTGTTCTAGGACACCGGTCAATGAGACCCATCACAGATAGTCTTTTAAAATGTTAGGAAATGTTTTATTGCTGATTTTATTGCAGTTTGCAACAGGTAAGCTGTAAATCTGCCACAGGCATTATGACTCACACACCTCTGATCAGGGCGAATCATACATTGCTTGGTCTTGTAAACACACATAGAATTAAGTGCAGGGAAGACTGAAAAATAATTTAGTATACTGTATAGTAAAAATATTTCAATAGCACAATGACAACCTGTGCAATAGTTTATTACTAGCCAAAAGAAACCACTTCCTTGATTAAAGGAACTGTTAACAAACAACGGTGCAAATTCAGTAAACACTATCTCTGTTCAAATCTGTCCTCTAGGACTCAGTTATTCCCACCCCGGACATCACTGTACAGCTTTTTTTTTTCCTTTAAGCTTACATTGATCAAATTTTGGTACCAATTGGTAGCAGCTAAGCTTACAACATCATCTGCCCTCAGGCAGTGTCCTGCAGCCTAGGCACTTAGTTCCATGCTAGACCAGGACTAGATCACAATTTGTTGCCTGCCAAGGATCTGCTTAGCCTTTCATGTGCACATATGCTGCCAAGTCCATATATTTGTTCCAGAAGTCTGGTCTGACATTGGTAATATTTGGTGTGGGGGCAGCTAGCACGGAGAACTTGTGTTAGTATAAAATGTAAAAAGTGTTATTGATCTTCCTCCTAACCTTAAAACTTTTTCTACTTGAGCGCATAACTGACCACTAAATTACAACTTTAACTGTAACCATCCCCCCAACACATAACACCTAAAGTGCAGCTTTAACAGTTAACCCCTAATAAAAAAAAATCCCAAACCAAAATGTATTGAGCAAATGGGAATAAGATAAAATCAAGGGTGGGATATTCAAAATCCAGAAGAAATACAGTATCTTATCACAAAGCACAAAAAACGAAAAACGAAATATCCGACATAAACAAATGCTTTATTTTTGTTTTCGTTGTGGTCGAATGTGCCTAACCTTAACTTTATTAGTCCAATATTATTCTACATAAAGAGAAAAGATTCGACATAGAGAGAAAAGATTCGACATTATAGAGACATAAAGAAGAGTCGACATAGAGAGAAAAGATTCAACATAGAGAGAAAAGATTTGACATAGAGAAAAAAGATTTGACATAGAGAGAAAAGATTTGACATAGAGAGACATGAAGATTCAAAATCTAAAGTGCTAATTTTAAAGCCTAATATGCAAGTTATTGTCCTAAAAAGTGTTTGGGGACCTGGGTCCTGCCTCAGGGGACATTTATAAATACAAAAAAAGTTTTAAAAACTCTTGTTTTTTCGGGAGCAGTGAATTTAATGATGCTTAAAGTGAAACAATAAAAGTGAAACATTCCTTTAAATTTCGTACATAGGATGGGTGTAAAGTATGCCTGTGAAATAGCACATGTTTCCCGTACTTAGAACTGTCTCTGCACAAAGTGTCATTTCTGAAGGAAAAAAAGTCATTTAAAAATCACTCGCGGCTATAATGAAGTGTTGGCTCCCGGCAATTCAGAGAGAATTAATTCATTAAAAAAAAAAAGCGTGGGGGTCCCCCCAAATTCAATTACCAGGCCCTTCAGGTCTGGTATGGATATTAAGGGGAACCCCGCCGTCAATTTAAAAAAAAGTACGTTGGGTTCCCCCAAAATATCCATTCCAGACCCTTCAGGTCTGATCTGGATTTTAAGGGGAACTCCACCCCAAATTTTAAAAAAAATGGTACTTTATTAAAAAATCAAAATCAAAAATCCAGCGGTGGTAATACACTCTCGATCCCCGCACCCCGCTCCAACATTGTCAGTATCCAGCGACGGGTGATCTCCTCTCCGCCGGGGTCCAACGATGAGAAGATCATCCAGGTCCGGGATCCAGAGAGCATGCATTGCCGGCCGCCTTAGATTTCTCCCATAGACTTTAACAGGGGGTTCCGCGGTTTTTCGAATTTTCCGCGAACACGATTGCGGCATCGTACAGTTTCGTTGCACCGTCGAATCTTTTTTTTTTTTTTAAAGATTCTTTCGAATCTTCTTTTTTTTTATTTTTTTTTATAAAGATTCCGTTGAATCTTCTTAGAACATTCGAAAGACACCAAAAGCCTTCAATGACAGATTCGGCCTTAATTAATTCGGATTTTCGGACGAATGCATTTTTTTTTACGAAAAACAAAATAAATAAAAACAAATTTCGGGAGTAACTAAATACATTTATTTTTCGGACGAAAACCAAATTCCAAAACAAAATATTCCAGTGTGCACTATGTCTAGTATTTTCTTTGTCATTTGGCTCTAATTTGAATACAAAAGTTTCCTATGAGGAAGAAAATTCACTGAGCATCGACTTTGCATAGACCCAGATACCAAGGATAACTTAGGGTACTTTGCAGGTTGTGAACTCAACTCGATGAGGGCCATGAGACTTAGGTTGGCCTACACTAGTAAAGTTTTCCGAACATTTAATGGTTCGACAAATGTCATTCAAAAAGTGCTTTTTGTTTTTGGTAAATTTTGTTTGCTTTTAAAACGGTGTGTCCCAGCCTCCAAAAATGTTTATGTTTTAATGTCAGTAGCTTCAAATACTGTAGCGGCTGACTCTTAATAAGGACACTTACCTGTCCAGGGAGCCCGCAATGTCGTGCCCCCCCCCCCCCAGGCCGATCTGTCCATCGGCTCGGGTGCAGGCGCCACTATTGTCACATGCATCACAATTTGTCACCTGCCCAGGATTTGCTCAGTCTTTCATGTGCACATAGGCAGTCGAGTCAATATACAGTATTTGTTCCAAAAGTCTGGTCTGACATGTGTAATGTTTGGCGCAGGGTCAGCTAATATGGAAAATGTTCATAGCACATATATAGAGTCTGCTACAGTAAGCTTCCTTTTAAAAATTAAACCCTTTCCTGCTTAAAGCGGAGGTCCGCCTATAAAATATTAAAAGCCAGCAGCTACAGATATTGCAGATGCTGACTTTTAATATGTGGACACTTACTGTACTTGTCCATTGCGTCCGCGATGTCGGCAGCCGAAGCTGAGCAGTCGGCTGCCCCCACCGCCATCCTCGGTGAGGGAATCAGAAAGTGAAGCTGGCAGTGGAGCATTCAGGCTTCACAGCCAGTTTCCTACTGCGCATGTGCGAGCCGCGGCCGGGCTAGGACAGAAGTACATATAATACTTCATGAAAGGTAGGAAAGAAGAAGAATATATATATATATATATATACAAAAACGAGGGGTGTAGGGGTGGTCTGAAGTTTAAGATCACCTGTAAAAGTGGGTGGAACTCCACTTTAACATGTGATTTTGAAATAAATGGATTTTACTGAACAAACCCCACATACACTGTTAGAAATGTGCACCTTCGAGAAAAAATACCATCCTGCTCTTTCAAAAAAAAAAAATCCACTGTGGTCACAAACATACATTGATTTGACCCCAATAAAGATTAGAAAATCAAAGTTTCTTAAAATGAAAGTCTTTGAACCAAATTCTACTAGTGCATTGCCAGATTTAATCATTACTGTTTGTTTATGCCGTGTACACAAAACAGTGTGTACAATGCAAGGTTGACCACAGACTGCCTTGTAATTAAAATTAATGCTCCAGATTTAGAGCATGCTTGAAACTATAAAGCCTCTTCTGAAAACCTCAAAAGCAAAGATGGGTGCCAAGAAGGAGACACAGACAGAAGTAAAACGTTGACTGATAATTTAACCCTTTCTCACTGGATCTCACATTGAAAAAAAAATTGGGATAAAGTTTCTGCTACCAGTCATTATTTTGTTTCAGCATTTCTGAAAAAAAAAAAATTCTGCTACAAACCAAAAGCTTTCCAACATATTATTTTGTTCCAGCATTTCCAAAAAGCATTTCTAACAAATTACAATGCCAGCAAATAAATCTTGTAGTTTGCTCACAATTCATCAATTGAGAACCAATCCATCATAAAACTCTTCTGTGATATAGGGCGACAGTAATCCCAAATCAGTTGGGTTTGTTATTCTTGAAAATATTTTATCACTCATTTGAGTGGCTTCCTCATTTCAATCAATTGTAGAGAATTCCTCAACATTTTCAACCACTGATAGAACTAAAGGAGCCACTCACAAAAGTCTGGGAATGTTTTAAAAAATAATCAACAATTTCATAATTTCATAATGAGTGCATTTATATAGCACTGATCGCTGTAAAAATGACAATAGTCCCAAAATGGTGTCAAAAGTGTTCGATGTGTCCGCCATAATGTCGCAGTCACGATAAAAATCGACGATCGCCGCCATAACTAGTAAATAAAAATTATTAATAAAAATGCCATAAAACAGTCCCCTATGAGAAGACTTCCCCTTTAAGTTGAACGTCCAGTACAGCTAAGTCTAAGGCCCCGTACACACGACCAGTTTCCTCGGCAGAATTCAGCTTCCGACCGAGTTTCTGGCTGAATTCTGCCGAGGAAACTGGTCGTGTGTACACTTTCGGCCGAGGAAGCCGACGAGGAGCTCGACGAGGAAATAGAGAACATGTTCTCTATTTCCTCGTTGTTCTATGGGAGCTCTCGTCCCGCCGAGCTCCTCGGCGGCTTCAGGGCTGAACTGGCCGAGGAACTCGATGTGTTTGGCACGTCGAGTTCCTCGGCCGTGTGTACGAGGCCTCAGGCCTCGTACACACGGGCAAGAATCTCGTCAGGAAAAAAACTTTGTTTTTCCCGACGAGATTCTTGGCAAGAATGTCTTGCCGCCCGAGTGTACACTAAGGGCCTTTCAAAATAACCGCGGTTCTCTTGAAAGGCAAGAACGCAGTGACATCATCGCGTATGACGAGCATGCGCTCATCACATTTGATGCCGTCGCCCCCATATTGCTTCACCCTACCTATGCTGTGGAAGCTACCGCACATGCGTCAAAGACATTTCGGGCATGCGCGGGTTTCCATGGCGACAGCTAAGTATACACACTCTCAGGTTTCTCGTCGGGAAAAAGGCCGACAAGAATCTCAACGAGAAAATAGAGAGCAGTTTCTCTATTTTTCTCGTCGAGATTCTGGCCAGATTTCCAGACGAGAAACCTGAAAGCCTCGTACACACGCTCGGTTTACTCGGCAAGAAAGCTCTGCCAGCAGTTTTCTTGCTGGTTCTTTCCGAGAAAACCGAGCGTGTGTACGAGGCTTAAAAGTTGGCAAGTGGCAGTGATACAGAGCTGAAAACTACCAGATTCTTCTGTGTACTGCCAGGCCATCCTCAACAGTACTAGATCAGTGAAAACTGTCAATCATGAAAGATAGGTGTGCCAAGCAGTACATTGGACTGTCCTCTGTTATACCTGTGTGACAGTGGTAGGACGGTCAACTTTAACATAAGCATGTACTTAAGTGAGAGGACTATAGCCCCATGTATAGACACTAAAACAGAATTATTTGTCATCCTGTATGGACTTGTACTGCCCTCTACTACTATGTATGCATGGCCCACCTGTGAGTTATAGAGCTCTGTAGTAAAAGTACATACTGTCAGATCACTATATATGAACCATATTTGGGATAAAGTAGGAACAAGAGTAATAACTCCACCACAGGTTAGTAGAGGACATGATTGATTGTTTATAGTCGCCAAGAAACCTATAAGAGTATTATACTGTATACATTACATGTGGAGAACCTTAACGCCTCCCTGATTTTGAGGTTATCTCTATTCCACCTTGTCCTGCTGCTGAGCCCTCACTTTACATTACACACTCCAATGTGAGACCATGTACTGATAACTGATGCTCAGATTTTAAACCATAGGTAGTGGGCTCCAAGTTGTGCAAAATTCAGCATTCATAAAGTAAGAATGCAAACACTGGTATAATTGAAATGTACCATTTGAGAAAGAAATTCAATAGTAACACAGGTTAATGGATCAGATCTGAATTTTTTATTTTTTTTGAAGTTTTTTTATATTTACACATTCCAGCAGATAATAAAATACAAAATCCAATGCATTCACCTTCAACTCAATGGTACACATGCCAGGAATTATATTTTAATTAAGTAAAAAATAGGTTTTAGAGCAGAAATAAAATCTAGAGAATGAAGGATGGATTCCATATTTTAATGTGGAATTCTTCACAGACTCTGTGGTAAAGACCTTCTCAATTCACATGTGGAGTATCCAGAACAAGACGGGCAAAGACTCAGGACATATGTAAACATGAAGATTTGTGTGTAACAGAATCAAAATGAAACAGAACAGAATGTTGTCCTTGCCGTACTTTCTGTTACTATTTGCTCAGGGAAAATCCACAATGACTGTCTCCACCGCTCTTACATAGCAGAGGCTGCAAGGAAGGGAAATAAATTGTAAAAAGCATATCACTATACTGAAGAAAAAAAACAAGTCACTATACACAAAATGATTAGGTAACTGAGATTGATATTATTATTATTATTATTGTTTCTTGGAAAAATATTGAAGCTGTCCTCAAAGAAGACATGAGACTGCTGCATTTTATCTAGTTATTTGTTCATTGAGAAAAATCAATAAACATCTTTTTTAGGTAGAATTAATATAAGTACCCAACACTATATTGATATTAGCTTCCTGTTTTCCCTGTCCAGCAGGCAGCAGCACTCTGATTTGGAGGGGTAGGAAGAGCACTAAGAGCCAATCAGAGCTCTGCTACTTTGCACAGTGTCCTCCATATAAAGGTGTTCTGACATGTTACTATTGTGACATCGTCTTAGGCCTCGTACACACGACCGTTTTCCTCGATAGAATCCATCAAGAAATTTGGTGGGAGAGCTTTTTTGCCGAGGAAACCGATCGTGTGTATGTTTTTCATCGAGGAAATTGTTGAGGAACTCGACGAGGAAAAAAGTGAACAAGTTCTCTTTTTCCTCAATGGGAGTCTCAATTTCCTCGTCGTGTTCCTCGCCAGGCTGGTTTTCAAAAAACACTGGCTTTGCAAACAATCTATTATTGGGATAAACTTGTTTTTGGACTTGAATATTACAAACTGAATTGTAAAATGGCTTTGTAGTCTTCAGAGAGGATCAAGACCTGGCTGTAACATCTGCTAAGGGCATCAGTTTCAAATTAAAGCTGAACAGATTTAAAAGTCCTTTGGCAGGTAGCACAGTTCACAGATATGCATTTCCACTGTGTATTTAGCTGTCTACCTAAAGTTATGTTTTCGTTTATTAACCACTAGCCAACCAACCACCACAGTTTTACGTAATTTTTACTAGGTTGCGGTCACCACCGGGCACCTGCGATCGCTCGTTGCAGAGCGTGAACCGGGAGCTGTGTGTGTAAACACTGTCAGGGGGAGAAATGACTGATTGCATGTTCATACAATGTATGAACAGCGATCTGTCATTTCCCCTAGTCAGTTCCACCCCCCTTCAGTTGGAACACACCTAGGGAACATAATTAACCCCTTCCTCGCCCCCTAGTGTTAACCCCTTCCCTGCCAGTGACATTTTTAAAGTAATCAATGCATTTTTTTAGCTCTGATCACTATAAAAATGCCAATGGTCCCAAAAATGTGTCAAAAGTATCCGAAGTGTCCGCCATAAGGTCGCAGTACCAATAAAAATCGCAGATCGCCGCCATTACTAGTAAAAAAAAATATTAACAAAAATGCCATAAAACTGCCCCTATTTTGTAGACACTATAACTTTTGCTCAAACCAATCAATAAACGCTTATTGCAATTTAGAAGAATACGTATCGGCCTAAACTGAGGAAAAAAATTGTTTTTTTAATATATTTTTGGGGGATATTTATTACAGCAAAAAGTAAAAAATATTCATTTTTTTCAAAATTGTCGCTCTATTTTTGTTTATAGCGCAAAAAATAAAAACCGCAGAGGTGATCAAATACCACCAAAAGAAAGCTCTATTTGTTGGAAAAAAAGGACAACAATTTTGTTTGGGAGCCACGTCGCACGACCGTGCAATTGTCAGTTAAAGTGACGCAGTAGTGCCGAATCACAAAAAGTGGCCCGGTCATTGACCAGCAAAATGGTCCGGGGTTAAAGTGGTTAAGCCACTTATTTAAATACTTTATAATGTGTTGGATTTGCATGTAAAACTTTATTATAAACTTGCATTTGAAAAATCGCTATAATTACAATTCAAAACATGCATCCAGCATGGATTTGATGAGATAATAACTTGATAACTGCTATTTTATGATTAGACCAACATGTAGTTCTTCATGATTATAGACTCACCACACAGCACAGAGTGCACAGCATTGAGGCCAGGATCAGAGATGTTAACACCAGCAAAGCTATACCCCATCCAGGCACTCCTGTGAAAAGAAGAGATCATATCAGCTCACATACCAGAGATAAAGGTAAAAAAAAGTAGACTTATTATGAAATAACATGCAGTTAATGTAAAACCAACAGTTAATGTGCCTCCACATTGTATGTATTTATAAAAAACACATTGATTGGTAGATTCAAAAAACTTATTAAAGGGAATGTATATTCTTAAAACACTTAAAAAAGATAGTTTTGATATAAATCTTATCAATGTTTATTTATGTGTTAAAAAAACCCTTTTTCTTTGTATATATGCAATTCTATATGTACATGGGGGACCACATATTTGGTCATAATGTAAGAAATCTTTGTTTGGCTTTCAGGGTTCCACTATTTCTTTACTGCTCCTTCTTAAAATGCCATTCAAAACAATGCAAAACAATGCACTCCCTGTGTGGCTGATGTCTTATCACCAGTTGTCGAGTTGTTAAACTATTAAACAGAATAAGGGCCATTGCCAACAGGCTTTTGTACAAACAGTTACTGCATTTCTATAGGAATGCAAAATGAACTTGAAGCAGATCAAAAGCAGGTTAGATAAGGGTCAATTGCAGGTCAAATGCATACATCAAATAATTCTGAATGATGTCAGAAGTGTCTCCAACTGATGTCAAACTGATCAACACAAGACCATAGGCTGCAGACAACGGCCCTGACTGTAGTAATTAAATTACTATGCCTCTAGTAACTAATCTACAAATCTCTATGCCAATCTCTATCTCTAACTACATCCCAAACTTATATAGAGTAAAAGTATGCTGTAATACTGTAATACAGAAGTAATGCAATAGTAATACAGTAATTTAAGCTCTGGAGTTCAAATGGCGTCATTGAAGTCAAGAAAGTTGCTACCAAAAAAGCCTCATGGAGCTTCCTGGAAAATATTTCTGTGTCTACGCTTTTATCAGTTGCCCATCTTATGTGGAAAATGCTAAGAATTTTAAATCTAATCTAAACCTAAGCAATGTTCATGTTTATAAATTCAAGAACCAGCAGAGTTAGCATAATCAATCCTTAGTTGAAGAATCCAAACTACAGCCATGACCAGTGTTTGGTCACCAAAATACAAGCTTACCATGTAATAACCTAATGAAAAACTTCATCAGTACATAAAAGTTGCTGCACCTTAGAAGACACTATTCATTAAATTCACATACTTACCAGTGTTAGTAGAGTTTGTCTGAGCCTCTGTGGGAATAAGAAAAAAGATTTGATTTAAAGAAAGAGAAAAATAAAGGCTTACATTTACAGGAAGGTGTCAGATAGGTTGGTCACTAACTCATGGTGCACTATTAGGTTCCACTTTGTATTCATTTACATCAATAAGAACAATGTTGGTTGCATTTTGATTGGTTTCTTTGGTTTACTTTACCCTGCACACTTCATTTTGCCAAAAACAGGGCTCAGTATTCAAAAATGAAGCATCATCAAACAACCAGTCACCAAAAATCTCCTAACTCCTGCAAGCTGATTATCAGTCAAAATTTTATCAGACCATATCTCATATCTATTCAACTTGCCCATAAGGCTCCATAAGTTTTATAAACATTCTTTACTCTATTTCATTAGCTGGTTTTAGGTTGGCTTTTCCAAATTACTCATAACTATCCCCACATTATAGAAATCTCTGTGTTCTTTTGCCCATGCATGGAGATCGGGTTAAGAAACCTGTACAAAGGATGTAAACATTAAAGTGGGCCTTGGCAGTAAGAACTCAGTAAGTATAGAACTTTGGTGAGATATTTCAGCTTAGAGGGGTGGGGCAAAAAGGGTAGAGAAATGTTATTTGAAAATTTCCTTACCTATTAAAATGTTTATAGATTTGGTTGAGAGTCACCAGCTTAGGTGTGTAAGAACTTAGTGGGCAAATGACACCCATACAAATCTTTACTCCAATGACAACACATATTCATAAATTAGAATGGCAAAATTCCCACTAAATTAAGATATATGTGATATAGGGGGATAATAAGGACAGAAGCAGACAAAGATTGTGCAATACAATGTGCATACCAACATAGTACTATAGCACAAACCAAACTCACACTCAATCAAAAAAATATACAGGCATACCCCGGTTTTAAGTACACAATTGGGTTTATTTACTAAAGCTGGAAAGTGCAAAATCAGGCTCACTTCTGCATAGAAACCAATGAGCTTCTATCCCCAGCTTGTTCAATTAAGACTGGTAATAAAACCTGGAAGCTCATTGGTTTTTATGCAGAAGTGAGCCTGATTTTTTGCTTTTCAGCTTTAGTAAATAAACCCAATTGTGTACTTAAAACCGGGGTATGCCTGTATAGATACACTTAGGGGTTGATTTACTAAGACTGAAGAGAGCACAATCTGCTGCACCTCTGCAAAGAAACTAATCAGCTTCCAGTTTATTTGTCAAAGCTTAATTGAATAAGTTGAAGTTAGGAGCTGATTGGCTACCATGCAGAGCTGCACCAGATTTTGCACTCTCCAGTTTTAGTAAATCGACCACTTAATGTTTTCATTTAGTTCAGGTCTACGTAAAATTTTTGGGTTACTGTCATTAAATTGAAATATATAAATTCTTGTAAGAGCAATGTTTATAATTAAATACAATACTTTTTCAAATAGAACAAGTCAGCCATTCCAAACCAGGGTTACTGCAGAGGTTGCTATGGGGTTCCTTGAGCTGTGGCTAATTAACCTTACATCTGCATAGTCCTGACTCCAATGCCACTTGACAGACAGAACAAGCATGATACAATCTGTTTAGCTGCCTATAAGGGTAGTGTTTTAGTATTACAAGTAGGATTAAACTGCTAGTTTCACATATAAATATAAATATATAAAATGTATGAAAATATATATATATATGTAAAGCTAAAGTTTGTATTTTCCGTGGAAAGAGGTTGGAATCACTATTGTTTTGTAATTTTTGGGGGGACATTTATAAAGCCTGTGTAAGCTAAAACTGGGAAACGTATTTTATTCTATATGAATATACAGTATATATATATATATATAATTATATGAGGGTATTATATTCTAGATTTATAGTTTTCTATATATTGTTTCTACGGTGCATTTTTTGCAAAGTAATTAGTAAAAATGCATACTGGACATAAAGTGTAAAATGTCCAATTATTACCTTTATATGTAATCTTTTCTTGGTGTTATGAAATATCATATAGATTAAAAATCAGAAATAAAGTAAGTTATATGTATAAATTTGTCACTCACCTGCACCCTTTAGGCTCAGAACCATGCAAGCTGCAAGCATCCAGAGACCGACTTTGCACACGAGACGTTCAGATGCCATCTTTAATGGAATAACCGTACAGCTAAAGCTGTTAATGTCGAGAGGATTTCTGAAAGCTTTGATGTCCCTTCTGCAGGAATCTTCAAGCTTTTATATGGCCTGATGACAAGACAGTCACTATGGTTTGTGAAAAAGGAGACTCCCATAACCTGTATGACATTACGCTCAAATTCCCAGGCATATGAGCTGGAGGGATTTGCAGGATTATAAATAATTATAAAGATGTGTGACTTATTTTAAGAATTTTAAAGATTTCTTTCTATGCATTGTTTATTTCTAACATCTGCAAAAACTAAATCGACTAAGGGCTTTTGTAAAGAAACTAACAAGGATTGGTTCATACTCCTGTCAGTTGTTTTTTTTTTTTCTATTTGTGTGTGTGTTTTTATGTTTTTATTTTGTTTCCCATTGAGTAGATGGAAGTCGTGGGAAAAAACTCTTTAAAGTGAGGGCATTTCCCTCTTAGGCTGCATTCACACGTCGGTCGTTCGTTTTTTCCAGCGTTTTTTCCCGGCGTTTTGTCACGTGTATTCATGCTTATTTGCGCGTTTGCATACAGCGTCGTCTGACGTTTTTGTACTTTGACGTTTTTTATTTTAGCCAATAGGAAAAATGATCATCTTTTCATCACTTGTTGCTATGTTGGTAGATTTTTTTAATCTTCTGCCTGGGTGAAATGTTCTATTGATTAAAGCGACGAAACGCCCGTAGCAAACGCTCGTTGTCGCGCAAGTCGCTTGAATCGAGCGTTCCCAATACTTTCTATGGGAAATGGAAACGCTCAAAAACGACCAAACCGCCCGATACGCGCGACAAAAAATGGTCTGGAACTTGTTTGAACTTCAGGCGTTCGGCGTCAGGCGTATTGGCGTGCAGATGTGAACCATCTCCATAGGGAATAATGTATTTTTTCCCCTCTAGCGTAGGTGTGAATGCAGCCTTAGGCCTCGTACACACGACCGAGAAACTCGACGGGCGAAACACATCGACTTCCTTGTCGAGTTCCTTGTCAGGCTTGTCAAAGAACTCGACAAGCTTGCTTTGCGTACACACAGTCAAGCCAAAATCGCCTCGTTCTCAAACGCGGTGACATACAACACATACAACGGCAGGGGAAGTTCAATTCCACTGGCTAAACTCTTGGGGCTGCTTTTGCTAATTTCATGTGTTTGCGTGTTAAATAAAAATTTAGTAAGAGATAATTCGCACTTTTCAGTCTGTTACAGCTTTAAAAATGTGTTATCTCCATTACAAATGCCACTTTTACTCCCGTCTCATACTTTAATCTGAGCAAGTGTGGGTTTCTTAGCAAACAGACGTCCAAGTTTCTCGTTGAAAACCAGCCGTCGAGGATCTTGACGAGCCAAATCAGACTCCCGTCGAGGAAATAGAGAACTTGCTCTCTTTTTGGCTCAACGAGGTTCTCGGCAGTTTCCTCAACGAAAATGTACACACGACTGGTTTCCTCGGCAAAAAAATATCTCCCAGCAAGTTTCTTGCTGTTTTTTGCCGAGAAACTCGGTCGTGTGTACGAGGCCTTAGGCCTCGTACACATGACCAAGAAACTCGTCGTAAAAAAAAAAAAAATTTTCCTCAACGAGTTCCTTGTCAGGCTTGTCGAGAATCTTGTCAAGCTTTCTTTGCGTACACACTGTCAAGAAAAAATCTCGTTGTTCTCTAACGCAGTGACGTACAACACGTACGACGGCACTATAAAGGGGAAGTTCAATTCCACTGGCACAACCCTTGGGGCTGCTTTTGCTAATCTCATGTTAATGCGTGTTAAGTAAAAGTTTGGTAAGAGACGATTCGCGCTTTTCAGTCTGTTACAGCGCGACAAATGTGCTATCTCCATTACGAACGCTACTTTTACCGAAGGTGCGCTCCCGTCTCATACTTTATTCTGAGCATGCGCTGGTTTCTAAGCATACACACAAACGTGTTTCTCGTTGTAAACCAGCCCGACAAGAAACACGACGTGGAAATTGAGACTCCCGACGAGAAAAAAGAGAACTTGTTCTCTTTTTTTCTCGTCGAGAACCACAACAGTTTTCTCGGCGAAAAACATACACACGACCGTTTTCCTTGGCAAAAAAGCTCTGCCACCAAGTTTCTTGATGGATTTTGTGGAGGAAAACGGTCGTGTGTACGAGGCCTTAGACAAATAGAGCAGGCAAATCTATCTAAAAGCAATGAAAAAAACTGATAGGGATTCTAATATTTCTTTACTATTTCCAAAACACATTTCCAAAGTACATTTGGATTAAATTAGACTCTAATGTTTTTTGTTTTTTTTAATCCTATGCAACAATGAATACATTTAATAAACGTTACAAACTTGATATTATTAATACATACGTTTCACATTGCCTAATCTTTAGATTTTAATGTATTTGAATTTAGTGTGTGAATTAGGCTTTCTGTTTATGACATTTTTCTGAATAGGTATGCAGAAGAGTTGCTTGCTACAGGTACTCAAACCTGAAAAAAAATGTATCTAGTTCATCTTATAACAAGCAATAACTACCAAAAGGAGCAATGAACAGCTGGGAGCTCAGGCCATAGGTGTAAATAAATAGGTACACTTGAATTTTTTTGACCAGTCCTTTATTATTTGCTACCGGACAAGCAGGTCCCCTGGTAAACAGGTGCATAATTTGTCCTTACTTTTATAATCGGAACAGTACTCTTCTTGTTTAAAAAAAGAATACAAAGTGCATTGTCCTTGTACAAAGAGACAATAAACCTAGCAACCATTCAGCTTTCTACCCTTTCTCTTTTCTTTCTTTCACACGCATTTTCCCCCTTTTTTAATAGCTCTGTGCACTACAGCCCTGACTTCTTTGCTTGTTGACCTTATTCTATGCTATACATTTTAGTCTTTGTCTAGTGACTCCGAAGACCCTTAGTTTAATCTATCTCTTCTTCTGCTCTTCCTTCTTCATATTGCTTAGATATCTTCATCATGATTCTCGTTTCACATGGGCAAGCCGTCAGCTTCTTATAAGCCCATAGTGTTCATAGCTGTTTAATTATTCTTTGTTTCTGTTCTTTGTCTATTCACCTTGTGCCCAACTTGAAGCCTGAGGACTACATGTAGCCTTTTTAACGAAATCTGGCCATTGATGCTTTGAAATGTTGCTGGTTCAGCAGAGATTAGATGAAATTTAATCCATGTGTGGTCATGCCTGTTAGGCCCCTTTCACACTGGGTGGATCCGCTCAACGGGCTCCGCTATGCTCAGCAGGAGATCGCTCCGTTGATCTCCGCTGAGTCAGCAGATGACAGGTCTGTCTCTGCTCACTGAGCAGGTAGGGATCTGTCAGAGCCCTGCTGATTTCTATGGGGAGATCGGACAGAATGTCAGTTTTCATCAGATCCTATCTGATCTACCAGACGGATAGCGAATGTATCGCCATACGTCTGTCTTGAGCGGATCGGATGCCAGACAGGTGTCAGTGGACACATCTCTGCTGACATCCACCTGCCCATGGGAGTCAATAGGTGGCCCGCTCAGATGTGCCTGAAAAACGGACAGGTGGATGCGAGTGGGCTTATTGTGTCAAAGGGGCCTTTGACAGAAGTCAATCGTTAGATCGACTTTCGTCGAACAGATTTGTTAGAAACTTTTTCTCAATCAGCCAGGCAGATATTTGGCAGATAAGTCCCACTGTCAGAAAACTAGGAGGATTCCTTCATCCACCTCAATTGTGTTGATGTAGGAATCTGTTTTTCTTTTGTTAATGTATCCCACTGGCTGAACAAAAAAAAATAAGCATCTTTGGCCAGCCTAGGTTGGCCATACATTATACAATTTTCTTGCAAAACAAATTAGATTTACCAAAACCATATAATATGAGATCAAACCTAAACACTTTCCATTTGTATGCAATCAGACAGGCCCTTGCACTACATAGTTGAAGGTAAATCTGAAGGAAATTGAATAAGAAAATTGTATAATGTAGGGCCAGCTTAAAGTGGTTCTAAAGGCAGACTTTTTTTTACCTAAATGTATTCTATGCATTACGTAAGACAAAAAAAACTTCTGTGTGCAGCAGCCCCCCTCAGCCCCTCTAATATTTACCTGAGCCTGATCTTCCTCCAGCGACGTTGCACGAGAGCCTCGGCTGTCCAGGGACTCTCCCTCCTCATTGGCTGAGACAGCAGTGGGCGCCTCTGGCTCCCACTGTTGTCAATCAAACGCATGCGCCGTCACGTGATCGCATGTCCCGCGTCCCTCCGTGCATGCGCACAACTACGCCCGGCATATCCCCCGAGATAAGCCGGCCCACCGCTTATGCCCATGGCATAAATACGCCCAGACATGCCTCCGTCGAGCGCAAAAGTACACCAGCAGCTTTGGTTGGTTTGGTGTGGTTACTTTTGTGTGCTTATTTCAGAGCCATGTCTGAACCAGTGCCTAGGCCTAAGGACAGGAGGATGAAACATTTTACAAGAGAGGAGAAGTCTATAATAATTGATGCCATGTCAAGGCACAACAAGTACCTCCATGGTTCGGAAAGTGGCACGACCAGCAAGGTCCGTAAGGATCAGATCCTTTCTGAGATAACAACACAGGTCAATGCCCTTGGCCATGAGGAACGGACCCCAAACAAAATAGGCAAGAAAATCAACGCGTCTCGTGAAGGAGAAGGTGGCCAAGATGAAGAGGCACAGCAGGGGCACCGGAGGTGGACCAGCCCTGAATATCTCGCTGACTCCTGATGATCAGGTGCCTGGAGAGGGAGCCAGGTGCCTGGAGCCTGGAGAGGGAGCAGGTGGAGGGCCTGGAGGGCTTCAATTCTGTTGATCAGCCCTTGAGGACAGGTAAGTGTGTTTTATCTCTTATCTGGTGTGTAGCATGTGTGGGGGTGGAAGGGAACATGTGACAAGTGTGTGGGTCCACCAACATGTAAATGTTTTGTGTCATCCACAGATGTCCAGGAGGGAGCGGGCCCATCCTCGGCTGCTGGGCGACCAACCCCAACCCATGAGGACAGTGTCCACGCATCTCATTTTGAGGAAGTAGAGGAGGAGCACGGTCCTCTGGAGGATGGAATTTACCTTGGGGACGAGACCACCATCCCAGAACCCTCCCATACCCCCACCTCCATAGGGGATAGCCCCCCAATGGCCTCCACCATTATATGAAGCCCCCCAAGGGCCTCCACCATTATATGAAGCCCCCCAAGGGCCTCCACTATTTTGGGAAGCCCCCCAAGGGCCTCCACCATTATGGGAAGCCCCTCCTCCTCCATAAGGGAAATACCCTCAAGGGCATCCCGATACAGTCGGCCCCAAGCCACACCTGCACCCAGGAAGGCTACGAGGAAGACGAGGGGTGACCCAGCGGCCATAGAAGCCACTTTGTCGAGGGACCAGGCCAGGCAGACCCACCATGTTGGTTCTGTTGCGTGTGACATGCGCCGGGTGGCAGACAGCCTGGCCTCCTTGGGCCAGACCCAGGCTGCCAGCACACTGGCAGTCCAGCAGGCCCTCAACCAGCAGGCTGCTTACACTACCGCCATCACGGAAAGTGTGCAGGAGGTCAGTGTAAACAGCACAGCAATAGTGACCTGCCTGAGGGACCTGGATGCCACAAATTCAGGCCTTGTGGCAGAGGTCAGGAGCCTGGCAGTGGCCATACAGGCCAATACAGCTGCCATTGAGGCGGTGGGGAATCAGACAAATGCGGTCCTCACACGCATAGCCCTGGCTTTGGAGGGCAGCCAGCCAGCCAGGGAGAGACCGGAGGATGATCCTCCTTCCAATGACCCACCACCCCCCACCCGCGGCTCCCCCCAGGCAACAGAGGATCAGGAGCCTTGGCACTAGGCGTAGCCCACGTCAGGGCAAATGAGTGCCAGTTCTATTATTTAATTATGATACTCAGGTTATGAGTCTTATTAGTTTATTATTATACTCAGGTTATGAGTCTTATTTTTATTTTATGTAGAATTAATATACAGCAACATAATTGGAGCCTTGACGTGGCGTTGCTGCTCCCAAGTACCGTGCGGTGTACTTTGGTCTAATCCAATTTGATGAGGATGTGGGGTGTGTGCTAGGGACCACAGTGGTGTGCATGCATGCATTCTCCTTGTGTCATGATGAATGTGTGTGTTTAACGTGCAAATATGCCTACTGTAAGGCATCTCCTGACTGCTATTCCCTCAGCAGACCGGGTAGCCTCGGCTCAGGGCTGTATGGCTCAGGGGTCAGGTCATCACGTATGTCAATCTCCAGGCCCTTTCTCATGGCGAAGTTGTGCAGAATGCAACATGCACCGATGATCTGGCACACAAAGTTTGGGGAATACAACAGGGTACCCCCAGATTTATCCAGGCATCGGAAACGGGACTTCAGGAGGCCAAAGTTTCGTTCCACCACTGCACGGGTACGTGCGTGTGCTTCATTGTATCTTCTCTCTCCTGTGGTTTGGGGATTCCGGAATGGAGTCATGAGATGGGGTCCAAGTGCATATGCAGAGTCACCTGGAAGGGAAAAGACAGGAGGATGTTAGTCATGCATGTGCCCCTCGTGATGGCAGGAAGGCTTTCTATAACAACAACAATGCTAACAAACATTCCTAGTAACATCTGTCACCTTTGTCACTCATAATGTGTCATTACCTCTTTACCTCACATCTTCTGAAGGTGTATTATTCATGAACATTAGATGCTGTTTCAAGAATTCTTCATTCTACATAATTATTAATACATCATTCTAGTGTAATCTTGGTCCTAGACTTGTACATGAATACTTATGAATGTTACACATACTGTTGACAATTTAAATAAAATTATCAGTTCATATACGCAATCTTTTGGAATATTGGGATTGATTTACTAAAACTGGAGAAATCAGCTTCTGGGTTTTAGCCCTGGTTCACATTGCAGTGATTTGGCATGCGATTTGACATGTCACATCTCATGCTAAATTGGCAGCTATTGCAGGCAACGGCACCGTCCGAATCAGTGCGACACTGCATCTTCGGCGCCGCACCGATTCCCATGCATTAAGGTGAAAAAACATCCGATGCTTACAGGCCCCCTCAACCCCCCATTGATTTACTTGAGCCTCGAAAAAACCAGCGTCATGAAAGCTCTGGCTTCTCGGCTCTTCATTGGATAGATTGATAGCAGCGCAGCCATTGGCTCGCGCTGCTGTCAATAAACTCCAATGATGAGAGGCACAGGGTGTGGGCCCGAGTCCTGTAGTTGGAGGCTATGGTATCCGATTACAGGACTTGGGAGTGTGCCTGCAAGGTAACCCCCTTGGAAAGGCACTTCCCAGGGGGGTTAGCTGATGCGGGGAGGAGCCGAGACAGCCACAGAGGGACCCCAGAAGACAAGGATCGGGGCCACTCTGTGCAAAACAAACTGCATAGTGGATGTAAGTTTGGTATGTTTGTTGGTTTAAAAAAAAATGTAAACCTTTACAATCTCTTTAAGCTTTGACAAACAAATCTGGAAGTTGATTGGTTTCTATGCAGAACTGCACAAGATTTTCACTCTCCAGTTTTAGTAAATCAATCCCACTGATTAAATATTTGCTGGTCCCTTTTGTTTTGACGGAATTTTCCCTTGTTGTCTCTCCTATTTAAATTCCCTTGATTCTTGAAAATCACCCCTGCTTGGACACAGACTGGAATAAGAACCTGAAAAAGTATTTATATCCCTTTCCCACACTATCTGAAACAATAAAAATGTCATCTTAAGCACAAATACAAATTTCTCTTGAGCTCATATTCTACCACTAGAGATGTGAACAAGGTTTGTAAAGAAAACATTAAATAATATCATTATTATTTATATTAATATTAACCTTTAAGACCTTTAACCTTCCTAAATGTATCCCCATGAAGAAGTCACAAGATTCCTGCAGGATAATGTCACAGCAAAGGATGAAACATTTGTTGTCACTATGAAGAAGTGTAAAGTCACTTGGTCATCATTGTTTATTGACAGCCCTACATATAGCTTTAGGTGGGGTGACATGTTTATAAGGGCTGACGCTACTGTCACCAGTTACAATAAACTGCATTAAATGACGAAAAGAACCATAATTACCTTCATGAATCACATAATCTGCAAGAAGATGAAATGCACACAAAGTTCAGGTTCTCCTAAACTGGAAGGTTGTAAAGGTTCCTGTAGGTATTAGATACCCCAGTCAGGAACAGTAAAAGTGACAGTCTTACATAAATTGGATGCGGCTGACAGCGGGGGACCTGTGCGTATTTGGCTCAGTTTCAGGAACGAATCAGGCCAGAATTTTTGCCTGAATTCGGACCTGAAACAGAGCCAAAGACGCACAGGACTCCTGTCATGCAAATTGGATGCGGAGAAACATCCAATTCGCATTAGTGTGAACTCAGCCTAAAATGTTACAAATTATGCATTATTTTGATAATAATTCAGTTTGTAAGCCATGCATATCGTAACCTAGTGAAGGGCTTCATTGAAACTTAGTAGTTTACAGTTCTGCATTGCAGCAGGATTTAAAGGTCAAGTTATGCCCCGTACACACGATCAGGAATTCAACAGAATTCCATCGGAGTAAAAGAGAATATGTTCTCTATCTAAACTCCAACGGAATTCCTCGGAATATCCGATGGAAAAACTCAGATGGGGCATACACACGGAAATTTCAATCGTATGTACGGGGCTTTAGGCTTATCTCCTCCTGCCTATTAGGATGGGTTCTTTATTGTGACGGAAGCTATACTAATCAATGCCTAGGCTCAGGACACAGGGACACACTTGAATTTGACAAGAAAATTTAGATTTTCATCAGGCCTCGTACACACGACCAAGTTTCTCGGCAAAAACCAGCAAGAAACTTGCTGTTTTTTTTTTTTTTTTGCCGAGGAAACCGGTCGTGTGTACATTTTTAGACGAGGAAACTGTCGAGGATCCCGTCAAGCCAAAAAGAGAGCATGTCTTCTTTTTCCTCGACCGGAATGGAGAAACTTGCCTTGTCGAGTTCCTCGACAGCCTAACAAGGAACTCGATGAGGAAAACGATGTGTTTCGCCCGTCGAGTTCCTCGGTCGTGTGTACGAGGCTTTAGACTTTAGCTACCTTTATCTCCCCATCGACTGATCATTTTAACTTGATTTCTACTGGCAGTAACCTCTGCATATGGATATTATAATCTAATTTTTTATTTCTCGGAGTTGCAATTAATTTTGTTTAATGACCTAGCAATGTCTTTAGCTGTGTTAACTGACTATTGTGAGGAAATATATGCATGAAAATCAATGCATGTAGGTACAAAAAAGGCATAAAATGCCAGTCTTCGTTCACTGTGCTTCTACATGAACTAATGTTCAGTGGAATATAATTATTTACTGTTACATTTACATTTCAACCATTTAGAAACCTTTTTTTTTCTATGGCTGATGGTTAGCAAATCTCGTACGCCCACATTCGAAGTGCCACCACTGCGCCTTAAGGAAAAACAACTGACTAACCTGCTGCCACTTTAATGATGTAGAAATGTGATTGTATTTGTTACCTCTATCTGAACTCAATAGTGAAAAAATAAATGCCGCTAAATTGCACTTGTGTATGGACCTATAACCAAGTGCAAAGAAAAACCTAAAAATAAAGTAGGATAACGACAACTTCATACGCGGTACACTTTAAAGTATCGCTATAAAGATGATGACAATTTGATAATTCAAATTATCAGTGTAACAATATCACCCTGTGACAAGGGAAATAAACTACATTCAATAATAAGTTCATAAGCATAATAAAATTTACCCGAAAAGAAGGTTGATCCAGTATAAAATGGTGGAAGATCAGAAAATTGTGTTCATTTAAGAAGAGCACAATGTGAAATGTATTCAAACGAGCAGCGACCTTGCGGGTTGCAGGTCACTTCCGGTGTCCTCTGTCCGACACATATCGCCACCGTCACTTGACTTCATAAATGCAGTTTGCCTGGCCACCTGCTTAGTCCTGGAGAGAGGCTTAACCCCTTAGGCACTGCAAACATTGGAAATCCCCCAGGAGGAACAGATAGGAGACCCCCCCCCTCTTCCCCCAGAGTGTTTACGCTGTTTTCTTTGAATGCTGCTTACCTTGCAGCACTAAGGTAAAAAGTTAGTACACCTGCGGGTGTCATTCTGCACCGAAGATTCACAACACTTAAGTCATATGGCCACTTGTTGTCAGTTAGCACCTTATGGTCTGCACTTTGCACTTTCTTTTGATTGGACGATTGCATTACTTCCAGACTGTGCTGCATTTTGACCATGCACTTTCATATACTTGGATTTCCGTTGAACATTGATTTTTGAGTTTTCTTACTGTGATTATTTTAGTATTTATATACTACAGTCACTTTATTTGCAATATTTGCACTTTATTCATCACCATTTTTTGTATTTTTTTTTCTTGGTCTATTTGAGCATCAGACTGTATTTTTTAGTACATTTAAGTTTATCACTGGAAAATGATGTATATTGTCACCCCATTCTTTCAACACTTTATATTTAAATATTTTATTTGTTATATATTGGAGCGCAACACCATCCTTTGAGGTAGGCAACTGAGCTGTCATTCAGTGGGAGCCAAGCGTCCGGTGCGGATAATTTTTTCTTTTTTCCTTGCGCAGGTCGGTGCCCCACCCCCCGTTTCAGTGTGACAATGCTGAAATCTGAAAATTGTCCTGAGAAGAAAGGAGTTTAAAGTGTCTGGTATTGAAGTGGTTAAAAAGAAACTAAGGTCAAAGTATAAAAAATGTAAGCAGGAGTGGTCTCTCATTTCTGTTAGCTATAGTTTATTAACTGTATGCTAGCTGCCAATTGAAAGGCCTCTTACATCCTGGAACACGCAGAGGAAAGTAATTCTGTAGCACTCATAGTGCCAATAAAGTGCATCACTCAAGACAATATAACATACAACAAAGCATGTATAATGCATGGGTTAGGACTATGAAATATTCCAGAGGCATACCTAGAACCTTCAGGGCCCTGATGCAAGAAACCATAAAGGGCCCCCTGACCCCCGGTCGGATCATGGGGCCGGGATGCAATTGCCACATCTGCATGTATGGCCCTGTAATGCACAATATAGTTTATATGGTACAGTGATCAGGACTGTGTAACATACACTATTGTATACACAGGTCAGGAGTCAGGACTGTGTAAGGTACAGCATATCCAGAACGATGTAACTCATATAGCAGTGTACTGTACAACGACTATGTAAAGTGCAACATAGTCTATAAGGTGCAGTAGTCAGGACAAAGTAAACTACAGCATACACAGAAATGTATAGCTCACCGAGTGGTCAGGAGTACAATGTACAATATAGCACATAGAGTGAGACAATTAGAGTACAGGATCGGTGCCACATAACTGTACAGCACAGCATGAGTGGTCAGGAGTAAGTCACTTCTGATTATCGTCAGTGGTGGGTGTTCAGTGTTCGTTGTACCCCATACATTGATTTCCAGCGGTCATTGTCCCCCTTACATTAGTGTCCAGTGGTCACTGTCTGCCACAAATTGGTGTTCTGTGGACATCGTTACCCTTACTTTGATGCCCCAGTGGTCTTTTACCCTTAAACTTGTGTCCAGTGGTCAACAATGTCTTTTGTTTCTCAGTGGAAAAATGCTGCAGAGGTTACACACTGCTTTCTCTTAGCATCCAGGTACCTGCAGGGTGACATCAGGCCAGAACTATGCTGAAGCCCCATACACACTATCAGTTTTCCTGCTGGTTTTCTCTTCAGGTTTACCAAAACCATGTAGTACAAGGACCTGCCTGATTGCATTCAAATTGAAACGCTTAAGGTTTGACCTCATATTAGATGGTTTTGGTAAACCTGAAGAGAAAACCATCAGGAAAACTGATAGTGTGTATGGGGCTATACAGTTTGAGCAGGATATTCCTCTACCAAGTGCTATCAGGAAATAGCAAGCCAAACTAAAAGTTAAAATTGACTTGCTCTGTTAGAAGTCTTCTTGGGCCTGGAGAACTAGTCAGGAGACCCAGGGCACGTACCCCAGTGGTCAAGCAATGCCCATAATTATGATAGTTGATATACAACTGCAGCTAAATTTAACACATTTCCATACCTCCAAACCTTATGAAATAAAAAAGAGTAAAGCCTTTTAGCAGAAAGTGTGTAGGCAGAGGTTACACCCATGGCACATGTCCAGTTACACAGACCAGAAAGAATATGCAAAAAAATGTTGGTCAAACTCATCTATCTTAGACCACTATCTTTCCTTTATACTGGCTTTTTAAAATAACAAATGTAATTAGAAGTTCAGTGAAAGGTTGAGAGTAATATCACACTTCTTTGGTAGTTAAATAGCACATTTTGGTCTATATATTAGGCCAAAACAAAAGGTACTTTTGAGAAGCAAAGGGAGACACAGGATATTGGTTCCAAGAATGAGACAATCCCTCTAAATGAGGGACAGTTGGTAGCTTTGACTTCCTCCCTCTGCTGCCCTAAAAAAGCACTGTGGCAATATGAAACACATAGCTGAGCACACATTCATTGTGTGTATTTACAGTGGTAAATCTGTGTCAGATCTTTGCAGATCATTATTAGCTGGCAGCCCTGGATTGAAGCACAGGAGTCCCAAATATACTGCACAAAAACTGTTGAACAGATTTTGCTAAATGAGAGGCAGCCTGATTAGCAACATGTCTGTCTAATATTGTCCTTAATGTGCATAAAGGTCCTTCATTCAACTTTGCAAATATTGAATCATGCATGCACCCTGTATTACATTTTATTTTAAAACCAAAAATATTATATAGATAATAAAAGAAAAACAGTTTAATATGCTTTGTTTGGATTACCATTTATTTGTTTCATTTGCACATTTTAACAGATACAAGAATTTATACATATGAAGTTTCAGCATGTGCTTCATACAGACAGTTCAGTAAATATACAGGCATGACAGAAGGGGAAGGTAGAGAGAAGAGATAAAGAGATAAATGGGGAAAATAAAGAGCTATAGAAGGGAAAATAAAGAGATAACAGATAGATAATATAAGAGATAATATGATAAGAGATAATAGATAGACATTAATTAAAATTGTATTCATTTAAAGGCAATAAATATTATATGGAACAGTACAAAAGTGACCAATATTCTGAACAAGAAAAATAAGTGAGGTCGGAGAAAGCGAGAGAGAGAGAGAGAAATAAATAAGGTAGACAGAAAGAGAGAAGGAAGGAGAGAAGAGGAAGGTAGAGAGAAGAGAGAAAGAGATAAATGGGGAAAAGAAAGAGCGATAGAAGGAAAAAGAAAAAGATAATAGATAGTTAATATAAGAGATAATAAGATAAGATAACAGATAGATAAATTGAGAAGAAAGACTAGATAGAGCAGAAAGAGAGAGAGAATAGACAGAATAGGGACAGACAGTAAATAGAAATGATTGTCAAGAATCCATGTACTTTACACATTTCATGAGGCAGATTGTTGCATTTTAATGAAGGAGTGATCATGACAATTTGAAAAGAAAGTTTCTTTTTAGTCCAGAGGTTTATCAGTCACTGGTAAAGATGAGAAAAACAAATTTGACTATTTTCTGTTAAATACGTTTTAGTTGGCCTAGACTTGAGATGGTCATCAGACAGGTGTTCATGACCACTTTTAACCTGAAAAAATGTCCTTTTTTTTATGAGTAGTACATTCAAATGTCATTAGAGTATTATCCCTAAGATTATTTATACGTAAAAAAAATACATTGTCACGTCTGGATGATATTGGGAATTGACTTTAGGAAAACCTGATTTGGATGGTCGTGGTTTTTAGAAATCTTGGATATACATGCAGATCTCTTCACTGAATTTGATGGCCAGAAATACTCAAACAAGTAAGTCAATTCTCAAGCCAATCCATACATTAGTCATGAAGGTAAATTGGACAGAAAGGAGACATATGCAATATTTAAGAAATTACATTAAAGGGAGGTGGTAATCCAGAAGAAGAGGTATCAAGATAGCAAAGAGTAGGTTGCATTGTAAATTAAGATTGTAGTTTAGCCCCAAATAAATCTTGAGGGTATCAGCTCCAGCATTTCAGGTTATTGAACACAGAGCCCATTCCTTGCACCCCATCTGCACCAGCTCTGCAACAGAAAGGCTAAAGGGAGAAAAATAACATATAGTTAAATAGTTAGTCAGGTTTAAAAAAGGCACAAGTCCATCTAGTTCAACCATAAAAAAAATAAAAAATATCGTACAATCCCATATACCCAATTCTATACCCACAGTTGATCCAGAGGAAGGCAAAAACCCCAGCAGAGCATGCTCCAATTTGCAACAGCAGGGGAAAAAATTCCTTCCTGATCCCCCGAGAGGCAATTGGATTTTCCCTGTATCAACTTTACCTATAAATGTTAGTACTCAGTAAAATTATGTACATTTAGGAAAGTATTTAGGCCTTTCTTAAAGCAATCTACTGAGCTGGCCAGAACCACCTCTGGAGGGAGTCTGTTCCACATTTTCACAGCTCTTACTGTGAAGAAATCTTTACATATTTGGAGATGAAATCTCTTTTCCTCTAGACGTAAAGAGTGCCCCTGTGTCTTCTGTGTTGACCGTAAAGTGAATAACTCAACACCAAGTTCACTATATGAACCCCTTATATATTTGTACATGTTGATCATATCCCCCCTTATTCTCCTCTTCTCAAGAGTGAATAAATTCAGTTCCTCTAATCTTTCCTCATAGCTGAGCTCCTCCATGCCTCTTATCAGTTTGGTTGCCCTTCTCTGCACTTTCTAAAGTTCCCCGATAACATAGTTATAATAGTTATGTATTTTCAGTGAGCTCTTTTTGAGATATGATATAAGAATGTACATTTAATGCCCAATGTAATGTTTTCAAAAAAGATACTTAACTACTTTCCCTCCTACTTCATGAACAATGTGCTGCTTTTTTCCTTAAAATGGTTGTAAACCCTTACATATTCAAGTGGCTGGCCTCAGGTTATGCACCAAGATGAAAAAAATCCTCAAACATAGGTTATACCTGATTATCTGCAGCCCCCTCTTCTATACAGCAATTCAAAGTAGACAGATCTAAGGTTTTTTTTTAACAGTAGAAGGCAGGGGGCAGGAATCCGATGTCACACACACACTACACAGCTCTGTGTAACCTGAAACATGATTTAGGAAATGGAAACCCCTCTCCACATACACTGTCATAGGGAAACATACACAGTTGAAGCTGTCAGTCACCATCTGTGTGCTGAGGATGAGGGAGGGGGGATTACAGGAATAACCTTGGATGCTGTGCCAATGGCCTACAGTATTATCAGCTACTCATGAAGATGGCAGAGGGAAGAGGGGCAATGGCGCTAGGTGCTTTGGATTGAGGCAAGTACACACTATGGAAGGATATGCTTTTTTCATTTTTCATGATAGAGGTTTAAGTTAAATACCCTCTACCATGTTTCCATAAAAATAAGACCAGCTACAAAAGACACTGGGCCTCATTTTAAGGGGATATGTTATTTATTTATTTGCGGTATGTACAAAAAAGTTCCTGTGTCCCCTGTCTTCTTCCCCCTCTCCCCTCAGCTCAGGAGTCAGCATTCTGAAATTCTCTAATCTCAAAAATAAACCTTAGTTAAAGTACTTTTAAAATCATGTAATCCCTTTTTTTTAAATGTATATAATGTGCAGTGTGTCTCCTTGGGTAACTTTATTGTGGAAAATACCTTTATTTACAGCGCCGCTGGGCACTCACGTGACCCACAGCAGCTCTTATTCCCCTCTCTGAATACTGCAGAGGGAGCGGCCAAGATCCCCACATCAGCACACTCCAAGCACTGCAGAGAGAGGGACTGCTGACATCAGCCGGGAGGAGAGAAGAGCTCAGACGGTCACGTAAGCACCCAGCTGCGCTGTAAATACGTTTTTTTCCACAATAAAGTTACACAAGAAGACACACTGCACATTATATAATCTTTTTGCAGAACGGTTTACATGATTTTACAAGGACTTTAACTAGGGCTTATATTCATATATTCGGGGTAGGGCTTATATTGCAGTCATCCCAGAAACCCATTCTAGATTTTATTTTCAGGGTAGGGATTATTTTTGGGACATTTATCCAGTTCTTGATTCTGCAGAATTCAGTGAGTGGGGTAGAATGGGCACACATGTCACATTGCAGCTCCGGCAGACTAACTGATGTCTACACGTCATGTCCAGAGGACTACAGCAAGTGAAACTATGACTGCCTGTGCATTGAATTTAACCTGTAAGTGGGGCAGCAGTTTTTGGATTCAGAGAGAATGTGCTAGGGAGAAGGCGAGCATTGCAGTAAAAACTTTTTTTTTTTGCAGCCCGTCACAAGGCAATAAAACATTTTTAATTTGCGTAGCGTTTGTAGCATTAGCTCACCTAAGAGTAGATGAATTGAAATCAATTTACGTTTCAGCACCACTCTTATTCATAATATGTTTATTACTGAAATGCGCAATGGGGTCGATTTACCAAATGTAAATAGATTGTTCACTTTGCAAAGGAGTTTGCACTTTGCAAGGGGATTTCCCCATAGCTTAGTGAATGTGGTTAAAACGCGCTTTGCAAAGAATACTCAATGACATACGAGGATAATAAAAATAAACTGTATTTTTGCTTACACGTGATTGGATGATGGAATCAGTTTTTCAATTTCCCTTGATTTTATTGGGATAAAAAGCAGCTCTGGTGTAAGCAAAACCCCATTGGCATAGGCCCTCATAGAGTGGTGTAAATAATTAGCAACTAACTTAAAAACAGCATCCACAAATGGATGGCAGGATGCTACAGGAACCATCTAAAGTAGCTACCATGCATAGCAGCTTGTATTTGTGGAAAAGATTACTTCACACCATTTTACTTGTTTCTATCTACTCAGAGTACACATAAAAAAAGAATTGGACCCCTAGAGTATGTGGCAACAATAGGATCCCAAGCATACATTTTTACACAGCTGGCTCACGGCCGAATAAAGTCCCTGTAAGTTAGTAGAGATCTATCTGAACTGATTCAGTCAGGCCTCGTACACATGACCGCTTTCTTTGCGTACGCACTGTCAAGACCAAATCTCCTCATTCTCAAACGCGGTGACGTACAACACATACAACGGCAGGGGAAGTTCGATTTCACTAGCACAACCCTTGGGGCTGCTTTTGCTAATCTCATGTTACTGTGTGTTAAGTAAAAGTTTGGTAAGAGACGATTTGCACTTTTCAGACTGTTACAGCGTGACAAATGTGCTATCTCCATTACAAACGCTACTTTTACCGAAGGTGCGCTCCCATCTCATACTTTATTCTGAGCATGCGCGAGTTTCTTAGCATACACACGAACGTGTTTCTCGTCGAAAACTAGCCCAACGAGGAACACGACGAGGAAATTGAGACTCCTGACGAGGAAAAAGAGAACTTTTTTTCTCGTCGAGTTCCTTGACAGTTTTCTCGATGAAAAACATACACACGACCGTTTTCCTCGGCAAAAAAGCTCTGCCACACAGTTTCTTGATGGATTCTGTCAAGGAAAACGGTCGTGTGTACGAGGCCTGAGTTGCACCATTGGTCGCACACTCCCATAAATCCCACCATCCCCCCCCCTTCCCTATTGTCCCCTCTTCATCTCTCTGTCTCCCCATCCCTTCCCAGTTTATCTCTCTTTTGCTGTTCTCCTCTTTGGGCTTTTGGATCTTTATCAATCAGCAATTATATCGATTATTTACCCCCTAGGGAATTATTATTTGAATTCCAGACAACTATGAGAGACATACCAACTTATGACTCTGGTTTCCACCAATAATATTTCTAGGGCTTAGGCTCCTCAGGGCCTACTTCTTACATTCCCTTTGAATGCACAGATTGGGAACCACGTACATGCTGTTTATAACTACTCAAATGTTGGCTGATACCTCTTGTGGAGAGTCCAGCTTGTATGTTGTGGTACTTTTATTGTGAGATTTTGAAAATGAAAATAAAGAATTTATAAAAAAAAAAGGACTTTACAATTATTATAATCAGCAAATGTAAATAGAAAAATGGTCTTTCTTACCGCACAACACACACAGATCATGATAGCCGCAAGAAACAAGCACATCAATACCAACAGAGCAATCCCCCAGCCAGGTACCAACGGACCTATATGAAGGAAAATCAGTTAAAAAATTATTCTACTAAACACAATGACCCTGATTTACTAAGTGGGTAGAGCACGTTGACTATGCAAAGTGAATTTTCACTTATTTTGATACATGCTGTGAAGCACAGTGAAAATTCAGTTTTCAAAACATACCCAAACATATGCAGGAAACATTTAAAAAAAACAGAATTAATAAAAAAAAACTTGATTGCACATAATTAGATGCCAGAAGTCAGAATTACTTTACTTCATTCACTAAGCTAAGTGAAAATTGACTTTGAAAAGAGAAAAGTTAGTGAATGAGGTGAAATAGTGCTGATTCAATCATCCATTCATGTGCAGGCAAACGTTTCCCTTCCAGATGATTGTGAATTTTTTTGCAAAGTTAATGTTCTATTAATGAACATGCCTTTACACCCTTAGTAAATCAACCCCACCTTGTACTTAAAACAACCAATAACTCCATTATAGCAATAAAAAACATGTGAAAAAGGTTACATTTATGGTGTTTTCACTCCTCCATCTATCAGGATCTAGTACAAAAATGTATCATGTGGCCAATCCTCTTTTTTCTACTTATCAGAGCTGACAAAGGCCAGGGGTACACTGGCAATGTAATCTCTTTTTTACGGACAGATTTACCTTATTGGTAGTCACCTTGTTAGTAGCACACTATAATCAATGTGATTCTTAAGATTCAATGTGATTCTGTAAGAATAAGCTGCAGTCCTGCTGATACTGTGTTAAACTAACTATGTAAGAATTACTGTCATCAAGTAGTTCAATCTCTCAGTAGACAAGAGGTTTAATTACTGGTATCGCCATAACCTAAAGCCAGCCATAGAGGAATTGAATCTTGGCTCTTGACTGGTTCAGCAAAGACTGGCCGAGATTTCATCCATCTATGAGCAAGCTGGTTGCACTGAAGTCGATCTATCCATCAACTTCAGTACAACCAGCCTGTCGGATTATTTGTATGTAATCACTGCTGGCGGCTATATCTTCCAGCAATGACCATTGTGTTCTGCCTGGCAGGGAAGGCTCCCCCGTTGGCAGAACACAATAGAGTTTTTCGGAGAGATCCCCCCATCAACATAGACTGTGTTCTAATAAAAAAAAAAAAAGACAGTTGATAGGGGAATCAAGTTATTTTCTATCCTTTCCTCCATGGTCTAGGGAAATAACATTGCATAATCTATGGGCTGCCTAATTCTAAAAAAATAAGTAACCTGCAGATCTTATGATGTAGAAATAACTTTCCCTACTCCACTGCTGCATGAGTTGTGCTGTCAGTTAGCATGATGCAGAGCTTGCATGCCTAAATAATTCTAGGAAGCTGCTTATTTGCATATTGAATACTATACACTTGTACACAATATAAAATGTTATTAACTGGTTTCAAATTATGTTTTTGACATTTTACCTTTTTACAGTAAATCATGTGTTCAACTATGCTCTTTAATGTAAAAACAGACAGGTGAAGTAGACCCATTTGCACTGTAATCCCATTTCTGTTCACATATTGTAACCAAATGTATAGAATATTAGGATGACGCATTACGAAATATAAATTCCTTCTATGTTCAAAGTTTTACATGTGCATACTAATGCAATCACCTAAGCTGACATAAATAATGATTAGCAGTTTATAGGGCTGTCAATCAATTGGGACAGAGCAAGTTCACTATGCTTCTAAGAATCTTCCAGGTATGATAAAACAAAATCTCAACATGAAGCACCAATTCCTATTTTACTTTTGAAACATCGCAACTATTGGTTTCCCTGATGTGTTTACCTGATGTTGTTACATTGGTCTGAGCATCTGTGTTAGAAAAAGAGACAAAACAATTAATTATTTACTTGTAACAAGACAGATAAATAGATAGCTAGATAAATAGACAGATAAATAGCTATATAATTAGACAGGTAAATAGATAGACAGATAGATAGATAGATAGATAGATAGATAGATAGATAGATAGATAGATAGATAGATAGATAGATAGATAGATAGATAGATAGATAGATAGATAGATAGATAGATAGATAGATAGATAGTACTGACCTGCTCCCTGCAGACTCACTATGACATAGATAGCAAGAATCCATAGTCCGGATTTGCAGATGGAACCTTTCATGGCCATTGTTATGGAACAATAAGGTCTTAGGGCAGTTCTTGAGTTTTTTTAGACTTACAAAACTGAATTGACTTGTGCCGTCAATCCCTGGTTTTTATACTTCTCTGCCTTACACAGCCCCAACCTCAGGACATTAGTAATAAAACACATGTCAAACCTTTACAACTAACCCCAAATTAATAGGGGAAGATTAAAAATTCATTCTATCGGGTAATGAGTAATTTCCTTTATGAGGAAGGAGTTGTCTTAAACCCTTCAGTCTTTTTTGACATAACGTGTGTGCTTTGGATCTGATTACTCAAATAGATATTTTAGATATTTTGTTTTCCAGTTAAATGGTCATCTAACTGAAAAATAGTTTTTTTTTGAGTGACAGTATCTGTATTATTTCTTGTTTTTAAATGTAAGCTCTGTTAAAATCTCTATATTTAACTTCATTATAATTTACAACAGGTACACAACCATTGTATTTTCTGTATCCTACTGGTCAGGTTTTTCACATACAGTGAGTAAAAATGGTGAATAAAAAAAAAAGAACAGAGTAGGACTCTAAATAGAGTGGCTATTCTCCATGTAAAGGTGGATTTCTTAGGCATGTTAGATTAGAATTACAAAATCACAGTCATAGAATGGTGGAAGCATTGAGAAATTACATCTATAGGAACCAAGCACTTATCAAATCATAGTATCCAATCATACAGTAGTTAGACAAGTTGACAAAAGACACAAGTCCATCTAGTTCAACCAATAGGGAAAAAAAGAATACATTGAAAACCTCCATCCAGAGGAAGGCAAAAAAACTCTCCTCAAATCATGGTCCAAATTGCCTTAAAATATTGATATTAATCATTCAGGACTGTAAAATGGGGGGAACTAATGCGCAAATCTACCTAACCACGGGCAACTAGGCTAAATAATATATATTAAAATTACACTAATAGGCAGCAGCCACGACTAATAGTGCTCACGCACCAACAATATATGAAACAAGGGTGGATGTAATGGCGCTTACCAACACAATTAATAAAAATATATGTGCTAAAAAATATATATATCCACACAGCAAATGAAAAAATCCAGAAGGCTAATCGGTCAGAGCCATCACCCGCTGTGGGAAAAATAAATAAATGTTCCACTCAGAATGACGTCAAGGAATACCACCCAACACTAAGATATAGTGTGGAAGGTAAGGAGAGTGGTAAATACTGAATCCTAATAAGGTAACCACATGTGCCAACCTCAGCACAATGAACAAAGACAATCACCATGCATGATGATAATACAATAAAGTAAGTGAAAATCCCAATAGTGATAATCCAATTTACAAGTGCATAATAAGAAATACAAAAATCAGTGTGATAATGCACAAAGAGTCCATCAATGAGAAAACAATCCGTGCAAAAAATAGAAATTATAAAATTATATAACATGCGCAAGTGGGCGTGACCAAAAAAATCTATAGTGTAAAAAAATGAGTTGGTCAATAAAAATTCCAAATGATCATTGAAAATCCCAGTGCAATGTTCAAAAATGTGTCCAGTGCACAAAAAAATGAATAAGCAGTCCACAGAGATTCCAAACCATAATATTCTAAAGTGAAAAAGACAGTGCTCCAATCAATCCTTCAGTGCTTGATGCTGATCATGCATAAGTGCTTGTAGATACCACCGTTAGGGCTTCCCCCAGTGTCTGGCAAAACCGTGTGTTCCAGCCCCTTACCTTAGGAGGGCTTTTAGTAAAGCCTGTATGTATACGGTCCCACAGTCAGCCTGCTGATTCACTCCCATATATCTCGGCTTCAATAAGGGTCAAAACGATGTCTCTCCAATAAAAAATAAGGGAAGGGAAGCCTCCATAGTATAAAATCTTTAGGATTTATTACATAAAAAAACAAAGTATCACTCACAAACATCTGACGATAAACAGCATGTAGTATTCTTGTGTCTCCGCTCTGCGGCCGCGAGCGGATGACGTCACCAGCGGCTCTCCACGTCCTCACGCGTATCGTGACAGCCAAACGTCACTTAATCATAGGTCCTATGATTAAGTGACGTTTGGCTGTCACGATACGCGTGAGGACGTGGAGAGCCGCTGGTGACGTCATCCGCTCGCGGCCGCAGAGCGGAGACACAAGAATACTACATGCTGTTTATCGTCAGATGTTTGTGAGTGATACTTTGTTTTTTTATGTAATAAATCCTAAAGATTTTATACTATGGAGGCTTCCCTTCCCTTATTTTTTATTGGAGAGACATCGTTTTGACCCTTATTGAAGCCGAGATATATGGGAGTGAATCAGCAGGCTGACTGTGGGACCGTATACATACAGGCTTTACTAAAAGCCCTCCTAAGGTAAGGGGCTAGAACACACGGTTTTGCCAGACACTGGGGGAAGCCCTAACGGTGGTATCTACAAGCACTTATGCATGATCAGCATCAAGCACTGAAGGATTGATTGGAGCACTGTCTTTTTCACTTTAGAATATTATGGTTTGGAATCTCTGTGGACTGCTTATTCATTTTTTTGTGCACTGGACACATTTTTGAACATTGCACTGGGATTTTCAATGATCATTTGGAATTTTTATTGACCAACTCATTTTTTTACACTATAGATTTTTTTGGTCACGCCCACTTGCGCATGTTATATAATTTTATAATTTCTATTTTTTGCACGGATTGTTTTCTCATTGATGGACTCTTTGTGCATTATCACACTGATTTTTGTATTTCTTATTATGCACTTGTAAATTGGATTATCACTATTGGGATTTTCACTTACTTTATTGTATTATCATCATGCATGGTGATTGTCTTTGTTCATTGTGCTGAGGTTGGCACATGTGGTTACTAGGGTTGTCCAGATACCGATACCAGTATCGGTATCGGGACCGATACCGAGTATTTGCGGGAGTACTCGTACTCGCGCAAATACCCCCGATACCTAAATAGAATACTTTCCCCCCCCTTTCCCCCCCTGCCGCTGCCGCCGCATCGCGCCGCCGCATCGAGGGACATGGCTAGAGGGACATTGCTGCATATGTGAGGGACATGGCTAGAGGGACATTGCTGCATATGTGAGGGACATGGCTGCATATGTGAGGGACATAGCTAGAGGGACATGGCTGCATATGTGAGGGACATGGCTAGAGGGACATGGCTAGAGGGACATGGCTGCATATGTGAGTGACATGGCTAGAGGGACATGGCTGCATATGTGAGGGACATGGCTGCATATGTGAGGGACATGGCTAGAGGGACATGGCTGCATATGTGAGGGACATGGCTGCATATGTGAGGGACATGGCTAGAGGGACATGGCTGCATATGTGAGGGACATGGCTAGAGGGACATGGCTGCATATGTGGGGGGCATGGCTGCATATGGGGGGGGACATGGCTGCATTTGGGGACACATTTAAAAAAAGTATCGGTATTCGGTATCGGCGACTACTTGAAAAAAAGTATCGGTACTTGTACTCGGTCCTAAAAAAGTGGTATCGGGACAACCCTAGTGGTTACCTTATTAGGATTCAGTATTTACCACTCTCCTTACCTTCCACACTATATCTTAGTGTTGGGTGGTATTCCTTGACGTCATTCTGAGTGGAACATTTATTTATTTTTCCCACAGCGGGTGATGGCTCTGACCGATTAGCCTTCTGGATTTTTTCATTTGCTGTGTGGATATATATATTTTTTAGCACATATATTTTTATTAATTGTGTTGGTAAGCGCCATTACATCCACCCTTGTTTCAATCATTCAGGACTAGTACTTCTTTTTCTTGTACAGGTAATTTTCAGTTTTCAGTGCTATGATAGAGTGACTGACAATTACTCATCATGCAGTGCTTTAATCAAAATAATTTTACATCTTTTTTAGAGCAGCAGAGCTTTTTTTGGTGGTATTCAATTATCACTGGGGTTTTTATTTTAAATTTTACTGTTTAAAAGAAAAGTTTCCTTCACATTCTGTTACAGTATAAAACATGTCAAAAAATCACAGGACAGTACAGACACTCCTAAAGCTTCCCCTTTTTTTGGAAAATAAACATCCCAATCTGATCTAATTTGTTTTGCCACATTTTAGTTTTTTTTTTTTTTTTTTTTTTTTTCTTTTTTTTTTTTTTTTTTTTTTTTTTTATATTGATTATGCCTACCATTTCATTGTCCCTCTACTTGGGACTAAGGCGTTAAACACAAAGACCGAGTTACTACATGTATTTATCCTCAGTGGGCCAAAAAAAAAAAAAAAAAAAAACATATATATAATCATCCCCTCTCCCCAACCCCCCCCCCCCCCCCCCCCCCCCCCCCCCGACCATCTCACGACTCCACCTGAAGAAACTATTCCCTTTATTCCGACTGTTTCTCTAATCCTCTTTCAGGTTTTCTGCAAAACTCCAAGATTTTTTGAATTCTAACCAAGAAACCCAGCTGCCCTTGCACTCCTGCTTATTTTTATCTGTACCAAATTTTATTTTCTCCCTCCTATATGTATCCTCAACCGAGTCGATCCACTCCCACATTTGTGGGGTATCCGACTCCCTCCATTTTAGCGGGATCAAGCGTTTCGCTGCGTTCAACAGGTGGGGGATCAGTGAGGCTTTATATTCTTTAACTGACCCCTCCCCCCCATGAAAAAGAACTACCCATGGGTTATCTTCTACTTCTTTTTTAGTTATGATTTTTATCAGGGACAGGATTTTTTTCCAATAAATTTTAACCTTTGGGCACTTCCACCACAAATGTGCCATTGTTCCCCTATGCCCACATCCTCTCCAGCATTCCTCTGACTCTCCTTCTCTAAATTTACCCATTTTGTCTGGGGTAGCGTACCATCCCGTCAGGCATTTAAAGTTCATTTCCGCGGTTCTTACATCAACCGCCGAGGTGTGAGTTAAATTCAGGATTCTTCCTATAGTTATCTTTCCCCTTGGAACATTCAGGTCTCTTTCCCACTTTTGAATGTATTTTAACGTATCCGTCTCGTCCATTTTTTGCAAATATTTATATATTTTAGAGATATTCCCTTTTGAACTTTTAGTGCCACACATTTGTTCCAATATGGTGTACTCCTCCCGTGACCGTATAGGGTGTGGAAGATGTTTGACGAATGATGACAACTGCAGGTACCTCCACTCGTCAAGCATCCTAAAATCTATCATGTGTTTAATTTCGTGAAATGTCATTATTTTACCTTGTAGTGTTATATCTTTTAACTGAACTCTGTTTCCTATCCAATTACCACCTACTTCCCTTGTCCCTGGTGCAAAATATTTATTTTCTTTTAGATCTATAAAAGGCGAATTGTATTTTGTTTTTAATTGTTTGTGTACTCTCTCCCAAATCCTCAACGCGTTGTGTGTGATTGCATGTGCTGACGTGTGTATATATCTAAATTTTGGAGGGTTCCAAATCAATCTCCCTAACTGTGCTCTAGCTAGTGAACATTCAATACTTATCCATCTTTTATCCTGTGACTCTTTAGCCCATTCTATAACCCTTGAGAGAACCGAAGCGTTATAATACATTCTAATGTCTGGAACCGCTAGGCCCCCCTTATCTTTGGCCCGTTTTAAGGTTTGGGCCGAGATCCTATGTTTTTTGTTGTTCCAAATATAATTCATAATAAGGGAATTAAGTATTTTAACATATGGTGGAGGTAGATAAATTGGTAGCATTTGAAATTTGTATATGATTTTAGGAATTAAAATCATTTTCGCAACATTAATCCTTCCGAACCACGAAATAGGTCTATTATAAATATTTTTAATTTCCTTTTTTATTTCGTCGAGCAGAGGGATATAATTTATTCTATAAATTTTATTTAGGGTATTTGCCAATTTAATGCCCAGATAATTTATCTCTTTCTGCCATGAGAAGCTATATTTTTTTCCGCAAGTATTGTTCTTCCTCTTTGTGGATATTGACATTCAAAATTTCCGTTTTCGCTGTATTCATTTTGAAGTTGGAGACCTCCCCATATTGTCTTAAGGTAGCTATTAAATTTGGAAGGGTGACTCTTGGGCTACATATAAAAAACAAAACGTCATCGGCAAAAGCAGCCAGTTTATGCTCCTCTTCTCCTACTTCTACTCCATATATTTCTGGGTTTTGTCTGACCATTGCCAATAAGGGTTCTAATGTTAACACAAAAAGGAGGGGGGACAAAGGGCATCCCTGCCTAGTCCCATTTCTCATCTCAAAAGGGGCTGATAGGGATCCGTTTATTTTTATCCTAGCACATGGGTGCTGATAAAGAGTTTTAATCCACCCTATCATCCTTGGGCCTAGTCCTATGGTTTCTAATGTTTGTATCAGGAACCCCCAGTCTACCCTGTCGAACGCTTTCTCAGCGTCTACTGACAGGAGCAGACCGGGGGTCCCGCTTTCCCTCAGCTGTTGGAGGAGGAGGAGAGCCCTGACCCCGTTATCTTTACCTTCCCTTCCCGGGATAAATCCAACCTGGTCTGGATGGACCATGTCTGTCACCACTCCCTTCATTCGAACAGCCAGAATTTTCGCGTATAACTTAGTATCCGCGTTCAGGAGCGAGATAGGTCGGAAGCCTGAACAGGTCGTATTATCCTTCCCCTCCTTTTTTATCACTGTAATTGTTGCTGTTAATGCCTCTCTACTCATCTCGTAGTCTGATCCCAGTCCATTAAAGTATTGACAGAGTCTAGGCACTAAAATAGTGCTAAATCTCTGTAGATACGCAGACGAAAAGCCATCAGGCCCAGGACTTTTCCCCTTGGGAATAGTTTTTAGTACCTCATTTATTTCCTGCTCCGTTATAGATTCCTCCATTCCTACTATCTCATGCTCTTCTAGCTTCGGGAGATTGGCTTGCTGTAATACTTCCCTGGTCTTATCCCTTTTTTCACTTGGGTCCCTGATCTTTTGTTGGACACCATATAATTCTCCATAGTAGCTTCGGAAGGCTTCCGCGATTTTATTTGTAGCGTAGACTAAATCCCCATTACCATTCCTGATTTTTTCAATAAAATTTTCAATGATCATTTGGAATTTTTATTGACCAACTCATTTTTTTACACTATAGATTTTTTTGGTCACGCCCACTTGCGCATGTTATATAATTTTATAATTTCTATTTTTTGCACGGATTGTTTTCTCATTGATGGACTCTTTGTGCATTATCACACTGATTTTTGTATTTCTTATTATGCACTTGTAAATTGGATTATCACTATTGGGATTTTCACTTACTTTATTGTATTATCATCATGCATGGTGATTGTCTTTGTTCATTGTGCTGAGGTTGGCACATGTGGTTACTAGGGTTGTCCAGATACCGATACCAGTATCGGTATCGGGACCGATACCGAGTATTTGCGGGAGTACTCGTACTCGCGCAAATACCCCCGATACCTAAATAGAATACTTTCCCCCCCCTTTCCCCCCCTGCCGCTGCCGCCGCATCGCGCCGCCGCATCGAGGGACATGGCTAGAGGGACATTGCTGCATATGTGAGGGACATGGCTAGAGGGACATTGCTGCATATGTGAGGGACATGGCTGCATATGTGAGGGACATAGCTAGAGGGACATGGCTGCATATGTGAGGGACATGGCTAGAGGGACATGGCTAGAGGGACATGGCTGCATATGTGAGTGACATGGCTAGAGGGACATGGCTGCATATGTGAGGGACATGGCTGCATATGTGAGGGACATGGCTAGAGGGACATGGCTGCATATGTGAGGGACATGGCTGCATATGTGAGGGACATGGCTAGAGGGACATGGCTGCATATGTGAGGGACATGGCTAGAGGGACATGGCTGCATATGTGGGGGGCATGGCTGCATATGGGGGGGGACATGGCTGCATTTGGGGACACATTTAAAAAAAGTATCGGTATTCGGTATCGGCGACTACTTGAAAAAAAGTATCGGTACTTGTACTCGGTCCTAAAAAAGTGGTATCGGGACAACCCTAGTGGTTACCTTATTAGGATTCAGTATTTACCACTCTCCTTACCTTCCACACTATATCTTAGTGTTGGGTGGTATTCCTTGACGTCATTCTGAGTGGAACATTTATTTATTTTTCCCACAGCGGGTGATGGCTCTGACCGATTAGCCTTCTGGATTTTTTCATTTGCTGTGTGGATATATATATTTTTTAGCACATATATTTTTATTAATTGTGTTGGTAAGCGCCATTACATCCACCCTTGTTTCAATCATTCAGGACTAGTACTTCTTTTTCTTGTACAGGTAATTTTCAGTTTTCAGTGCTATGATAGAGTGACTGACAATTACTCATCATGCAGTGCTTTAATCAAAATAATTTTACATCTTTTTTAGAGCAGCAGAGCTTTTTTTGGTGGTATTCAATTATCACTGGGGTTTTTATTTTAAATTTTACTGTTTAAAAGAAAAGTTTCCTTCACATTCTGTTACAGTATAAAACATGTCAAAAAATCACAGGACAGTACAGACACTCCTAAAGCTTCCCCTTTTTTTGGAAAATAAACATCCCAATCTGATCTAATTTGTTTTGCCACATTTTAGTTTTGATAACGGAAGTTCTATTGCACAAAGTGAAAGTAAAAGGACATACGGTTACACAGGGCCATCTTAATAGCATAATGGGCCCCTGGGCAAAGTAATGCACTGGGGCCTCCACAAGCCTGCACTACCGCTCACCAAACGCAACCCATTTAAATAAAAAATTCTGAAAAAAACATTGTCTGGTATGGATTTTAAGGGAAAAACCCCATGCTAAAATAAAGAAATATGGCATGGGGTCTCCCCCAAAATCTATACCAGACTCTTATTCAATACATGCAGCCCGGCAGGCCAGTAAAGGGAGGGAACAAGAAAGCGCCCCCTCCTCCTTAACCATACCAGGCCACGTGCCCTCAACATGGGAGGGGCTTCGGGATGGGGGGCTCCCCCCACAAAGCACCTAGTCCCCATGTTGATGGGGGTACTTGTGTGCCCTACATTCCTCTGCTACAGCGAAATGATCAAGAAAATGTTTACAATAAGCCTGTTTAACAGAAGTTGATCATTAGATTGACTTCTGTCAAATGGGCTTTATGGGGAAAAATTTCACCTGCACCTCATGAACAGGCATGACCACGCATAGATCAAAAATCAGCTGGTACTTGCTGAACAGGTTGAATTTTGATCCATATATGGCAAACTTTAGATGATTGCCCTTCTTACCATGTGCTATTGAGAGTGGACATATGCAACAAGAATCATTTATCTTCTCTGTGGATTACACATTTCTCAGGCTTGAGAGTTAGCACTCCACCAATAGAGTAAAAGAGCCGAACACTGGCAGGATTGTAATCAAATTCTCCATCCCCATTGGCCATTTGCTTAGTCAAGGACAAAGACTCATAGATACGTTCTTCTCCATTGGAGCCTTTTGTTGTGTGTTGTCTGATATTGCCAGTAACTGGAATTATTCTAAAGCTGAGCTGATAGCTTTTTATTTGTCTAACTGAACTACCTTTTCGGGGCTAAATTCTATTCTAGTAAATCTCATTCAACTGTTAGGCCCCGTACACACGACCAAGTTTCTCAGCAGAATTCAGCCAGAAACTCGATCGGAGCCGTATTCTGCCGAGAAACCCGGTCGTGTGTACACTTTTGGCCGAGGAAGCCGACGAGGAACTTGTCGAGCCAAATAGAGAACATGTTCTCTATTTCCTCGTTAGTCAATGGGGAAACTTGGCTCGCCGAGATCCTCGGCGACTTCACAAGGAACTCGACGAGCAAAACGATGTGTTTTGCCCGTCGAGTTCCTCGGACGTGTGTATGGGGCCTCACTGGTGTGTCAGTGATTCTCGAGTCTAGGTACAGAGAAAATCGTCACTGAGAGGAGACAGAAGGTCCCAACTATCCAGTGGCTCCTTAGTGAGTAGTGCTGCACAAGAAATATTATTAGTGGTATTGAGTCAGAAATAATCTTGATACAAATGCAAATGTAGCACTACCCCCGAAGGAGCTGCTGGATATTTTCGGGCGGCATGTTACCTCTATCTTCTCGCCGTCTAGGGTAGTAGATGAGAGTTGAGAAAGTTCAATTACCACACTTTAGACTTCTTTTTCTTAGATTTATTTGTAGAACTTGGTAAAGAAATAAAAGAAGTGATTGAAGAGGTGGAAGGGTAACAGGTAAATAGGTTCAGGTGCATTAATTCAATCGGAAAACACTTCTGCTTCCAGCAACACAGCTTTCGTCGCCACTCTAGCCAGAGTGAGTATTGATCACCCGGGTGGGTTTCTCTCACTAGCTTAGCAGCAGGAATGGCGCACGGAACATGGTACAGACTCTGCCACAGACCTTCTCACAGATGGAGACACTTTCGGTCCAAAATCCTCGTAGCACAGGATTCAGCACCCGGATCTCTCCAGACTAACTTTTTACAGAACTTAGAACTGACAGGCGATCACCATCAAGCCTTTCAGTAACGGTGCATCCTTCGATGAAGTTCAAGGCCTCTCCTGAGATACCAGCCTCGTGCTCCTCTCCAAGATAGGTCCTTCATCAAGCGGCTTCCTCCCTCCAGGATGGGATCACCCTTTAGAGCGTAAACCCAGTCTGCTTACTGGGCCTACTCAACAGATCACAACCCTGAACCAACATGGTCCCGGAGCCAGGATTGCAGGAACACGCACCCCCGGCCAGGAGGGCCACACATGGGGTGGTGGGACGACAGACACAGGATCGACGACCTCGGCTCCATGGCGTCTGCTCCTTAAGTACCCCTCCCCAGCATGCACAGCAGGGACGATTAACCCCCACTGATTGACTGCCGAGGGGAGACACCCAATATCACCCTGACTTAGCTGCTGCCACCTTTGGCCTGGGGTGGTAACAACACCCCAGACAAACAATATTGGTCACTGTTAGCACAGCCATGGCTAAAACAGAGGCCCAATTTGCTAAAATTATACATATCTGAATTAACTAACACTCAGAGTCCCTTCTAAATTTAAAGCAGTGCCAGCCCAACAGGGGCAGGCCACTACACAAATGATGCAAATTCTTGATTGGCCAAAATCTAACAGATATGTGGAATATCACACAAGCAGATTGCATGCAAAGGTTATAGGGTGTATGCATTGCATCAGTCTCTAGAGATGCTTGAAGTCCATAACTGAATCAGAAGCATTGTACAATAGCCCTTTAAACAAGTAATGATAACAACATCCAAATGAACTGCTGCTGAAGGACGCAGAAATTTAATTTATGGTACTCTGTATTGACGACCAGTGGCAACAATGTAAATCGCACACATGATGAATTGTCAAAGCTTCCATTTATGCAGTCATGTAGTGTAAAGAAGGTTCAGTACTCAGCACGAATGTGTCAATTAGTTGGGTGTGAGAGTCATTTTTGTTTTATCTAGTCAAAATTACAGGGAATGATGCAAAGGGAGGAGTGAGTGTTTTCCTCTATATAAATAACTCAATGTTTCTATAGTGTCAGGCACTGCTTGTGTCTGTATCATCTGTTTGGCTGTTCAATTGGCCATCTTAAAATTGCATATAATGCAGGCCACAGACTGTCAGATGTACCTTTGCCTATTCTATCTAGACATAGATATCTTTATTTTTTGTTTTCTTTGCCATTCTAAAAAGATGACCTTTAATCATCCCAAAGATTATCTACAAATTTGTGGCCAATTTTATTGATATGCATTCAACGAATACAGCCCTAAACATGAGTACCATTTAGTACAATGTCCAGTTGCAGGGTATTTCAGCCTGTCATAGACTGTGCATGCGGCCTTAACCACTTCCCTACCGAGTCATAGTAAAATGACGTCGGCGGGAACCTTTCGTCCTTCAGAGTGGACGTCATATGGTGTCCTTGCATTCCTGGCTGCTAGGGGGCGCCGCGATGTCCGCCGGGCACCCGCGATTGCCCGCAATCACGACAGGACCATGGATCTGTGTGTGTAAACACACAGATCCATGTCCTGTCAGCGGTGAGGAGATCAATGTGTGTTCCCAGTACAGAGGAACACACATCAGTCTCCTCCCCTTGTGAGTCCCCCTCTCCCATCAGTTAGAACACACTTTTAGGGAACATATTTAACCCCTTCAGCGCCCCCTAGTGATAACCCCTTCCCTGCCAGTCACATTTACACAGTAATCAGTGCATTTTTATAGTACTAATTGCTGTGTAAATGTGAATGGTCTCAAAAATGTGTCAAAAGTGTCCGATATGTCCACCGCAATGTCACGGTCACAAAAAAAATTGCAGATCGCCTCCATTACTAGTAAAAAATAAAAAAAAATTAAATGCCATAATTCTAGTCCCTATTTTGTAGACGCTAGAACTTTTGCACAAACCGATCAAATACGCTAATTGGCGATTTTTTTTTACCAAAAATATGTAGAAGAATACGTCTAAACAGAGGGAAAAAACGTTTTTTTAAAAAAAAAAATGATGATATTAATTAAATCAAAAAGTAAAAGATATTGTGTTTTTTTCAAAATTGTCGCTCTTCTTTTGTTTATAGCTCAAAAAATAAAAAACGCAGAGGTGATCAAATACCACCAAAAGAAAGCTCTATTTGTGGGAAAAAAGGGCGTCAATTTTGTTTGGGAGCCATGTCACACGACCGTGCAATTGTCATTCAAAATACGACAGCGATGAAAACTAAAAATTGGTCTGGGCAGGAAGGGGGTGAAAATGCCCGGTATGGAAGTGGTTAAAGTGATACTAAAGTACAGAGTAGTCCAGATCCTGCTCTTTCACGGTCTCTCGCTGGAGCTTCTGGCCCCTTCCTCCTGTTGAGTACCCCCACAGCAAGCAGCTTGCTATGGGGCACCAGTGCCTAGTCTCACCTCCATGTGTCCATTCAGACACAGAGCCGCGACCCGGCCCCATCCCCTATCTCTTCTAATTGGCTCACTGACTTTAATTGACAGCAGCGGAAGCCAATGGCACTTTGCTGCTGTCTCAGCCAATGAGGGGGGGAGAGTCCCGGACAGCCGAGTCTTTCGTGCAACATTGCTGGATCGAGTTGGGGCTCAGGTAAGTATTAGGTGGGCTGAGGAGGGCTGCTGCACACAAAAGGCTTTTTGTCTTAATGCATAGAAAGCATTAAAGCGGAGTTCCACCCAAAAATGGAACTTCCGCTTTTCAGATTCCCCCCCCCCTCTGGTGTCACATTTCAGGGGGGAGGGGGGGCAGATACCTGTCTAATACAGGTATTTTCTCCCACTTCCAGGCATAGATCGCTGCAGTATCCGTGACGATCTATGCCATGTCCGGCCCCTCCCCCCCGCTGTCTTCTTGGAGACACACACGTTCAAGAAGACAGCAGGGACCAATGAAGACGCGCAGCGCGACTCGCATGCACAGTAGGGAACCAGGCTGTGAAGCTGCAAGGCTGCACTTCCTGATTCCCTTACCAAAGATGCCATCACCATTCACCTCCACCTGGGAGCCGAGGGACAGATTGGCTTCGGGAGAGGACAGCGGGTGCCCTGGACAGGTAAGTGTCCTAATATTACTACCCTCAGGCCCCATAGCAGTTGTGCGGGCTGTTATGGCTATAATTATCCTTACCACCTACCAGGATTTTGGGGGTCCCCACTCTCAGGTTTTCGAGGGTTAAAGTTATGCAGCTGTAGCAGTAACATGCAGTGCCCTTTGTTGATGAAATCTGTGATTTTTTTTTGTAGTTGGTCGTCTGCCTACCAAGCATTTTTGGACAGCGGTCTGCTGTTTGCTATGGAGCTGTGCCTAGAGGAACACCCATCCACATTACTAAACAGAGAGGCCCCCATTAAACAGTCCATCTCCATTTTCTCATGGTATTGCCCTTTCATGGGTATGAAATTGCCTATTATTCTGGTGTTTCTACATTATTTGGAAAAAAATAAGGCTTAAAGGTGATGAAAGCCTTTAGAGGACTGGATCTGTACTTTCTGATTCCTAGACCAGCAGTGATATTTTGCTAGCTTACTCCAGTAGCATAAGTGTCAATCTAACAAGCCTGGACCAGGGAGTAACTGTGTATTAGATCCACATAGCACAATATTAAGTGACCCATCTTTTAATCCCCATTATAAAAGCAATTAATCAAGGAATACAGAATGCTAATCACTTTAATTGCAATTCTATACAGGTTGGCAAACTACATAAACAATAACTGTATCCAAATATATTTGCCAAATGCCATTGCTATTTGTGTACTGTATATTCATGTGTCTCAGAGGTGATATATGGGGGTCTGGCAGCAGGGTGATTTGGTGGATGTTTGTAACTCGTAGCAACCTATCCCTACAGGAATAAGAAGGGGGGTTGGAGCATATTTAGGATTAGATAGTTATTTGCCTGGACTTCCACTTAATAGACCCCCTAGGAGAAAAGAAAACGATTGCCCTACCCAACCAGTAGTTCAGTTCTAGAATATGGATCTGGAATTATACCATATAAGGATGCATTTAAAAAATACTAAGAAGACTATAAGGAGGAAGCAATGAGGACTTGGAGACAGTGCCAATCTGGAACCTTGTATTATGCACCATAATTTAGTAAATATTTTTAGTCACAGTGGCTAGGCAAGGCACCTAGAGGCCATGCTGCAGTGGACCTACAACCTATGTGGCCTGTACAAGAATCGGACCCTGCTGTTTTATAGAAAGAGAGATATGTTCTATGAACAGTAAAATGGGGTGGACATTCTTACACATAGATGGGTAAATGTATTTTGCTGGTTCTAAAAACTCTGCTGTGTTTATTAGAGAATAGGGATGAGCCGAACACCCCCCCCCCCCGGTTCGGTTGGCAGCAGAACATGCAAACAGGCAAAAAATGTGTTCGAACATGCGAACACAGTTCTATGGGACACAAACATGAAAAATCAAAAGTGCTAATTTTAAAGGTTAATATGCAAGTTATTGTCATAAAAAGTGTCAGGGGACCTGGGTCCTGCTCCAGGGGACATGTATCAATGCAAAAAAAGTTTTAAAAACGCCCATTTTTTCTGGAGCAGTGATTTTAATAATGCTTAACGTGAAACAATAAAAGTTAAATATTCCTTTAATTTTTATACCTGGGGGTGTCTATAGTATGCCTGTAAAGTAGCGCATGTTTCCCGTGTTTATAACAGTCTCTGCACAAAATGACATTTCTAAAGGAAAAAAAAACATTTAAAACTACTCACGGCTATAATGAATTGTCGGGTCCCGTGGATACAGATAAAAGTCATTGAAAAATAAAAAATAAAAATGCGTGGGGGTCCCCCCAAATTCCATTAACAGGCCCTTTAGGTCTGGTGTAGATATTAAGGGGAACCCTGCGCCAAATAAAAAAAATTGGCGTGGGGTTCCCCCCAAAAATCCATACCAGACCCTTCAGGTCTGGTATTTATTTTAAGGAAATAAAATGCAATGTGATGAAGTATGAAAATAAGAGACAATCTTACATTATATTATCTCTCTTTACCAAAGGCTGTTTTCTTGGATGGAGGTGAAGTAGGTGTTTCAGAAGTTAGTAATCAGCAGTCAACAATGTTTTTGTATGTGTTTTGTTCCGTAAGTTGTTGTATGTGTTTTATGTGGTGTGTTATGCGTGTTCTAAAGTGCTATAAAAATATGTTTATACCCCTACATTAGTCTATTTATAACTTTTCATTCTTCTGCAATATTAATTATTTTCAGATTTAATGGTGCTGACACATACAAGCACCTACTACATCCAGAACGTCTTTAACAGGTCATAGACCTGTTCTGTCATTGTAAAGTGATTTTGGTACACCCTTTGGGTTGAGTCTTTTTATATAACTGAAAAAAGCATCTAGGTTAAATGATAATGGTTATAATAATAAAATTAAACTAAACAACACAGTGTCAGAGCATCACTCAAGCAAGTATACATAGGATTGACCATCATTCCAGGAACTTAACCTGCTCTTAACCAAAATAGGCTCTAATAGGCTTCAAAATAGGGTGGCTCATGGAGCAGAGCATTGTACCATGAGCCCACCCAAGTGTTACAACAGCGAATTAATATTTGCTGTTGCAACACTGATCCTCAATCCGGCCAATCAGAAGTGGGTGTGAGACCCATTTTCTGATTGCCCCGAAAAGAGAAGACTCCCAATGGAGAAGGAGGGAGGAAACGGAAGCTCCCGCCACCGCCACCACCGCTGCCTCCTTGGGGACTCGTGGAGAGCAGGGGAACAGAAGGCCTCCACCGAACATAGGAAGCCGCTATGGGGTAAGTGCGACCAACCGGAGGGGTTGGGGGTGGTGTCGGTGGCATACTGTTTAGGCGCCCCCCCCCCCAAAAAAAAATCAACTGACTGCCACTGATGTAGGCATGTTTGTACTGTACTGGATTACAGAGAATGCTGACCAGTAGCCTCTGTACCTGCTGAAACAGGAGCTCATAGGCTACATTCTTCCTGTACACACAAGAAATCTAGTCTTGGGTGGAAGATGATTAACCTCTTCAAGGCCAGACTGTTTCACTCCGTCCAGGCCATTTTCAGGTTTTTGAGTCAGACCTTTCCTTTGGTGGTATTTAAACACCACTGTTGTTTCTTTTTTTTTTTTTTTTACTAAACAGAAATTTTTGAAAATAAAAGATTTTCTTTGTTTCTGTAATAAAACTGTGCAAATAAATAATCGTTCTTCATAAATTTAGGTGAAAATGTATTCTGATACATTTTTTTTGGTGGAAAACACAAAACAAATCAGTGTATGTTATTTAGTCTGTGTGAAAGTTATACAAGAGTTTTAAATATTTATAAATGTAATATTCCTAATGTACTGAATGCCTTTCTCATTTGTGAGGCCCTAAAAAGCTGGGACAGTACAAATACCCCAAACATGACCCCTTTTCGGAAAGTAGACCAAAGTATATAGAAAGAAGCATGGTGAGGTTTTTTAAAGTTGTCCATTTTTTGTAAAATTTTTATGGAAAATTAAGAAATTAAATAACATTTGTTTTATTTCCTTAAATGTGTAATTTTAACAAGTTATTTCTCTCATACAGCATAAGCATACATACAATTACCCCTCCAAAGCACATTCTGCTACTCCTCATCAACTTTTCTGTCAACCCTTTCAAATGTCTTGAGTCCCTGAAGTGCCAGGACAGGAGAAACGCCCACACAACGACCCAATTTTTTTAAAGCAACCACCCCGTTAGCTGCAGAGGAAATGGCCAAGGGTGTACATATGCCATGGCTGCAATGCTTGGCTTCACAGCCGAGACAGGAATGATTCTATCTGGCACTTTCAGCAGGCATAGCTCCCTCCTATCGTGATCCAAGTGAATTGGGGGGGGGGGCTTGTGTAGGCTTAAAACAAGTGGTGAGGAGGCAATGCAATTCCTCCTCACCACCTGTTAAATGTTCTATGAAGAGCAATCTGAATTTGGCCTTATGGTGACACTGGAACTGGTGTAGTGCCAATTGGGTACAATGTGACTGGCTGCACAGGTCTGGGGACATTGTACTGCTGTTCCAGTGATCATGTGCTGGCTGCTCAGATGTTAGTATTGTCTCACCAAAAAGTTTTTTTTACATACTGTCACCAGGGCAAATGCAGTGTCACTATGCTGACATTGTAATGGTGGTAATTATGTACAATGGCTGGCTGGCTACACTGACACAGAAAGCCATCAGAGCAGCCAGTCATTGCACATGCATTTGTACAAGCCTATACCACGTACATAGCTACGGGCTTCAATAAGCAAATTATGGGGGCCATATTTCTGGTTGATTGGCAACGCCCATTCACAGTAGCAATTTACCAGTGTCATCTTTAGGATATAAAAAGGATGCATGGGTTTCATATTATGGTGGACCAACCTAATGGCTTATTACCAAAGGGACATGCAGGAAATACTATTCAAATAATAAATACAATATGTCAGCTAAAATATTAGATAAATAAATGCATGTGACAAATTATGATCTTAGTACAACGCGATCAAATGAAAAAAGGCTATTTATTGAAAAGCTTGGCATCTGATGCAAAGGAACACATCAAAAGTAGTTTTATATAATTGGGAATCTAATTATTGGGCTAAAAGGCTAGAGAAACAGTAAATATACACACTTCAAGCATGGGCGTCCACTTCATAGGACAGGGGGGGCAATTGACCCCCCCTGGAAAATCGAGAAGGTGTTGAAGAGTGAAGACACTCCTCCGCGACTGAAGCAGTGACAGCCCTGCGGTGACAGGCAGGTTAGAACAGAGAGAGAGAGGGGTCTGTGCTGAAGGGGGGGTCCATATGTGCTGAAGGGGGGTCTGTACATTCTCTAGGCTATATTTATATGGACATGGAGTGAAGCTGAATTATCTCAAGAGCTATTTTACACTGCCAGCTGGCCGTGTTTTCGGTAAAGCCCCACTAACTTTACCATTGTTTTAGCTGTGCTATTAGGCCGCTAGCAGGGCGCTTTTAACCCCTGCTAGCGTTTGAAGAAAGGGTTAAATGTGACTGTTTTTCCCCCCCGAAAAAAATTCAGAGGACGCCCATGCCTTCAAGGTACATCAGTAAGCATATCAATTTATCATAATGTCATAAAAAGTACATGAAAATATAAAAATATTTATATTTTAAAAAAAAACACCGCTAGCTGACACTAATGCCACGTACACACAAACGAAAATTCCGACAAGAAAACCGTGGATTTTTTTCCGACAGAATTTTGGCTTAAACTTGTCTTGCATATACACGGTTACACCAAATTCCGACCGTCAAGAACGCGGTGAGGTACAACACTACAATGAGCCGAGAAAAAATAAGTTCAATGGGCCAAATTCTCAAAAGAGATACGCAGGCGGAACTGCTGTTCAGCCTGCCTATCTCTGTGCCTAACTTTGGAAACGATCCTCAAAAGGATTTTTCCAAAGTTAGGCAGAAGATCTGACATCTGTAAGGCCCCGTACACACGGCCGAGGAACTCGACGTGCCAAGCACGTCGAGTTCCTCGTCGAGTTCTGGGATGAAGCCGCCGAGGAGCTCGGCGGGCCGCCTTCTCCCATAGAACAACGAGAAAATAGAGAACATGTTCTCTATTTTCTCGACGAGCTCCTCGGCGGCTCCATCTAGCCAAAAGTGTACAGACGACAGAGATTCTCGGCAGAATCCGGGTTTTGACCGAGTTTCTCGGTGAATTCTGCCGAGAAACTCTGTCGTGTGTACGAGGCCTAAGACACTTACACTGTCAGATCTTAGGATGCAGTACCGCATCCGCCGCTGGGGGCATTTCTCATTGAAATGCCACTTTGCGTATGCAAATGAGGACTTAAGCAGATCCAAAAAGCTTTTAAGCATTGTGGTTTCTGCGTAAGTTCCGATTTGCTTGCGCAAAATTAGGGCTGGTTTTACAATGTGGAAAGTTAGTCCACCATGTAAAACCAGACCTTTTTTTCGATCGCCGCGTTTTTTTTTTACATTTGAATTTTTTTTCCCGTCGCAATCCACAAAGCCCGGCGTAAATTACGTTCGCGCGCTGCACGTCGGGAAAATTACGTCACACGCATGCGCAGTACGGCCGGCGCGGGAGCGCGCCTCATTTAAATTGTAATCGCCCCCCGGAGAGGAGGACCGCCTTGCGACGGAGGCACTTAAGTTACACGGCGTGTAATTTCTAGGTAAGTGCTTTGAAGATCGGGCACTTAGGTAGAAATTTAACGCCTGTGTAACTTAACTGCTGAAATTTAAGTTAGGCTACGTTTTTGGGAATTTGGCCCAATGATTCTGAGCATGCGTAGGATTGATTCCGAGCATGCGTGTCTTTTTGCACCTCGGAATTGCATACAAACGATCGGAATTTCCGACAAGAACTTTTCCCGTCGGAAAATTTGAGAACCAGCTCTCAAATTTTTCTTGGCGGAAATTCCGACAGAAAAATTCAGATGGAGCCTACACATGGTCGGAAATTTTTCTGACCAAAAGCTCACTTTTCTTGTCGGAATTTCCGTTTGCGTGAACGCGGCATTACAAGTGATTTACACCCCAAGAAATAAACTAAAAAACAAAACAAGTGCAGAGCTATGCAAAAAAATATTTTAATAAATGAAGTGTAAATAGTAAAGATAATAATATGTAACTTCTGAATTCAAATTTGCAATTACAAAGAAAATAGGCAACTGTGCCATGCAATAATTTAGGCAAAAAATACTCCCTAACCCCTGCACTGTATTATATACTACATACCTCTGCACTCTGCATTATTTACTACTGACACCTGCACTCTGTGCTACTTACTACGTTACTTTCTCCTGACGCTGCACTCTGTATTACTTATTCCTGACCCCTGCACTGTGTGTTACTTCTCCTGACTCCTTCATTGTGTGCTATATATTACTGACTGCTGGACTCTGTTACTTACTCCCAGCCTCTGCACTCTGCATTACTTACTACTGACTTCTGCACCCTGCTTTACTTACTCCTGACCCCTACACTCTGTTACTTACTCTGAATTTTTCACTCTGTGCATTACTCAATAAAGACCTCTTCACTGGTGTTACCTGTTACCTACTCCTGACAACTGCACTGTGGGTTACATACTATTGACCCTCTAGACCAGTGATGGCGAACCTATGGCACACGTGCCACAGCTGGCATGCCGAGCCCTCTCTGTGGACATGCAGCATCCAGCCAGGCAGCCAGGCAGGCAGTCACTTCCACTGGCGGTGCAGGCACGTAAGAGTTGGCTCCCTTCCTATCATCAGTGCGATCAATCCGACATCGGGATGGCAGATGTGAGTAAAACCCTCCATGCATGCACTGAGGGCAGCCCAGTGGGAAAGACACGGAGTGTCTGCATCTGTAAGCAGTGCCGTGATACAGAGGAAGAAAAGAATGACTCATCCCTTCCTAGACTTTGAGAGCCAATAGAAGAGTGGCTTCCTGTGCAGTGGCTCGGGCGGCGGGTGCTGAAGCAGGACAATGTGGAGGACTTTGGCTGTACATACACAGGTAGGACAGTGCCATCAGGCCCGGTGCTAGACTATTTTGCACCCTAAGCGAGACCAGCTACTTGCGCCCCCCCCCATCCCCAAAATAGATAAATACATTATTTTAGCACCAGAACTCCTGGTGGAGGGATGGGGACAGGTGGACAGGAGAGGGGGTGCAGCCAGGTGGGGGGATTAAACAGGTGGGGGATGAGCCAGGTGGATGGATGAGTCAGGTGGGGGGGATGAGCCAGATGGATGGATGAGTCAGGTGGGGGGGATGAGCCAGGTGCATGGATGAGTGAGGCGGAGGATGAGCCATGTAGATGGATGAGTCAGGTGGGGGGATGAGCCAGGTGGATAGATGAGTCAGGTGGATGGATGAGTCAGGTGGGAGGGATGAGTCAGGTGGGGGGGATGAGCCAGGTGGATGGATGAGTGAGGCGGAGGATGAGCCATGTAGATGGATGAGTCAGGTGGGGGGATGAGCCAGGTGCATTGATGAGTGAGGTGGAGGATGAGCCATGTAGATGGATGGGCCAGGTGGTGGGGATGAGCCAGGTGGGGGGGGGTCAGTCAGGTGGGGGGATGAGCCAGGTGGATGGATGAGTGAGGGGGAGGATGAGCCATGTAGATGGATGAGTCAGGTGGGGAGGATGAGCCAGTGGGGGGAATGAGCCAGGTGGGGGGGATGAGCCAGGTGGGGGGGATGAGTCAGGTGGAGGGGATTAATCAGGTGGGGGGGGTGAGCCAGGTGGGGTGGAATAAGCCAGGTGGATGGATGAGTGAGGCGGAGGATGAGCCAGGTAGATGGATGAGTCAGGTGGGGGATGAGTCAGGCGTGGGGATGAGTCAGATGGATGAATGAGCCAGGTGGGGGGATTAGCCAGGTGGGGGGGATGAGCCAGGTGGGGGGGATGAGCCAGGTGGATGGATGAGCCAGGTGGATGAATGAGTCAGGTGGATGAATGAGTCAGGTGGGGGATGAGTCAGATGGATGAATGAGCCAGGTGGATGGATGAGCCAAGTGGGGGGATATACCAGGTGGATAGATAGAGTCAGATGGAAAGGAAAAGGGGGTGCAGCCAAGTGGAGGGGGTCACACACCAGTGAAAAGGTCAGACTGGAAGCCCTCATCCCCTGCGCTTCCCCTCACCACCTGACAAGTTATTACCTTTTGGTACTTCTTTCCAGCTCCCTCCACATGTCAGGCAGTGGCCGTCAGTTGTTGTCACCAGTCCCAGGATCACAAGAGACTTCTTCCAGCTCCTCCCCCCATTCAGATCAGCTGATCATTTGGTTCCACCCCCGGGCTCCGGCTGCTGGACGCGGAGATGCTGGTTTAGCAGGGCGGGCTGCAGGAGCATCTTTACTTTAGTATCTTCCTCAAACATCACCCCCGCTTCCCTGCTGGGTCCCTGAATTGGCTCTCCAGATACTCCCAAAGCGTCAGCCCACTGGCTGGGTCCCTGGCTTGGCACCTGCTGAAGTTTCCCGATTCTTTACCGTACCCGGTTGGTGAGAATACTGCTCCGGTACTTGCTTCAGCTACTCACTGTGGTCCTGGTAACAAGGTGGTTGATCCCTTAGTGGTGACAGCTTCCCATTTACCTCTGAGCACAACAGGTTCTCCGGCCATCAGAACCGTCACTGGTGGAACTGCAAGCAGCAATTCCAACCCTACGCTGCTCTCTTGCTTCTGGATAGGCCCTTAGACAGCCTAGCAGCCAGATATGCCTGGGATAGGTCCAAACTAGCACCCTGTCCACATACATACGTCCACCCAGACTGCCTGTGGGCAGGGAGCTTTTTGGAATCTGTAAGCCTTTAACAAGGGGCCCCCCAGATCCCACCCCAAGCCTATGTGAATGAATATAGGGCAAAATAGTATTCCTTGCACTGCCCCCCCGAGACATCACAGAACGATGCATGCTCGTCTTAAACGTCACAAGGGGTGGTGCCACCAGTGACGTCGCCAGGTAGCCCTGCCCTTGCCTATGAAGGAACTGTCAAACAGTAGGCAGATGGCCTCCATGTCGGCAGGAGCATTTTTTTGTCTCTGTTTTTGACAACTTAGAAATTGAATCAGGTCAACATAACAAATGTGATGAAACAAAATTCTAAAATTAATAGATGCATCTGATCTTTAACAAAATGAAAATTTCCAGCGTGCAGAACAGTTTTTTTAACATTCAGCTCCTATTGATTTAATGGGGTTCAGATTTCATTACCCGAACTTTAGTAATGTTCAATGAACCTGCCCCAAACTGAATACAGGTCATTCTGCTTATCACAATTTATAATAATGCCCTTAGATAAGTTGTATATATAGTAAATGTATCAATTCTAACTGAAGCACAACTTCTAGCATTCATGTCTCATATACCGTAGATGTCAAATGCCACCCTCTGTGGTACTGGGTTAATTAAGGGCAAGGCACTTAATAAGAATTAAGTAGGTGTGACTTACATAGCTCATATATAAACTCATATGTAAACTGACAGTGTAAATCTGTGTTTACTGAAATAACAATACTTATACAATGTCTTACACAATTCTGCTTCTCCTCTTCCTTCAGATCACAGGTAAGTGTCTTATACATAATACTGATAATTTAACATAGTGCACAGAAATGGCATGTTAAATGGATGATTTTGGGATGAGAAGGTTCTAGGATTAGTTTAAGTAGAAGAGCTATGGCTATTAATTGTATGTATATTTGTGATGCGTAATTCTTTACATAGCACAAAGAACAATAATGAGTAGAGTCCTATATCCACCAGTCAGTAATCTTCCAAAATATGTCCATAATGAAATTCAAATATGCTTGCATTTGACTACCTGCAAAAAATAAACAGTAGCAGTAGCTGTTCCAAATGAAAAAAAGATAAAAAAAAAAAATAGTTTTACAGGGAAATAGTGAAATCACTAAGAAAACAATCAAATTAATTAACTAAAAGCTTTTTTTTTTTCTTTTTATACCAAAATGGCTCTGTCCAATAAGTTGTGGCATCTTTTAAGACCTACTGACCATCATGTGGTTGTGTTTTTCAGTCTTCAAAGAGGGTAGTTCCAGATTATGAGGAATATCAGGTATTTTATTTGAATTACTTTCAAATCTTCCTCACTGAATGTGGTTAAGTCCGGATGTCCTTAGCAATGTATATCTGAAAATGATGTATTGAAGGCTACTGTACAGATTCAAATGAGACTGCGGCACTAAGGATTAACTTACACTAGATAGCATGTAACGTGTCTTCCAAAAAATGTGGGTGCTGCCTTACCTTGAGTATGGGTTTGGCATTGTTAAAATTTTAAAGGGATTAACTGCAAATTATAAGCAATTTAAAGGGGTTTTCCACTATCAGCCTTCTGGGCCAAAAGGGATGCTGTCACATAAATGAAGCAGATGTCTCTGCAAAGAAGATAGTAAATACTTACCCCTCCCTTAGTCCGTATGATGAAAAGGAAACTTTTTTTTAAGTCTCATCAGAAATTGAAATTTTGGGAGTATAGATCTCCTGTGCTCCCCCTTGAACTCAGCGGTTCCTCCTGCTGACCCTTATGTCCCTACAGGACACAGATTTTGGGTTAGGAGGAAGGGTAGCACTGCAATGCACCACAGTGGGACATGTTTGTTGACATGTAAAGTGCATGTTACTGCAACACAGTAGTCTTAGTGGACTCTAACTTTAGTTGTTCATCCCAAAGAAAAGGGTATTTTAAAAATGCTATTTAAAAAGATAGTTCACCTTTACCACAAAACTGCCTATTAGGGATGAGCCGAACACCCCCCGGTTCGGTTCGCAGCAGAACATGCGAACAGGCAAAAAAATTGTTAGAACACGCGAACACCGTTAAAGTCTATGGGACACGAACATGAAAAATTAAAAGTGCTAGATTTAAAGGCTATTATGCAAGTTATTGTCATAAAAAGTGTTTGGGGACCCGGGTCCTGCCCCAGGGGACTTGTATCAATGAATTTTTTTTATTAAAAATGGCCATTTTTTTGGGAGCAGTGATTTTAATAATGCTTAACCACTTAATGCCCGCCCACTGTATATATATATATACGTCTTCTTTTTAAAGATGGATATCTCGGTAACGGCAGCAGCTGCTGCCACAACCAAGGTATCCATCTCTTCTATGGTCGGGCGTGTAAACGATAACGGCGGTCTCCGCGGCGGATTCGCCGCAAGATCACCGTTATCGGTGGCGGGAGAGGCCCCCCCCCCCCTCCCACCGCTCTTCCGCGCCCTCTGCCGCTTACCGGAGCCATCGGTAGCGGCGGAGGAGATCGGATGCTGCTGGCTCTTCAGTGAGGACTCGAGTGAGGGCAAGATGACCCCCACCCGTCCTCATAGCTTTGCTGGGCGGAAGTGACGTCAAAACGTCAGTCCCGCCCAGCGTCTTAAAGAGACAATTTTTTTGTTGTCATTTTTTTAAATGAAAATTTTCCCTTTTTTTTTTTTATTGCATTTAAGTCTAAATATGAGATCTGAGGTCTTTTTGACCCCAGATCTCATATTTAAGAGGACCTGTCATGCTTTTTTCTATTACAATAGAAATTACAATTTCCTTGTAATAGGAATAAAAGTGATACATTTTTTTTTTATTATTTCAGTGAAAAAATTATAAAATCAATAATAATAAATAAGAAAACAAAAAAAAAATATTTTAAAGCGCCCCGTCCCGACGAGCTCGCGCGCAGAAGCGAACGCATACGCGAGTAGCGCCCGCATATGAAAACAGTGTTCAAACCACACAAGTGAGGTATCGCCGCGATCGTTACAGCGAGAGCAATAATTCTAGCCCTAGAGCTACTCTGTAGCTCAAAAAATGCAACCTATAGAATTTTTTAAACATCGCCTATCGAGATTTTTATGGGTAAAAGTTTGACGCCATGCCACAAGCGGGCGCAATTTTTAAGCGTGAAATGTTGGGTATCATTTTACTCGGTGTAACATTATCTTTCACAATATATAAAAAAAATGGGCCAAATTTATTGTTGTCTTATTTTTTAATTCAAAATTTTTTTTTTTAATTTTCCAAAAAAAGTGCGCTTGTAAGACCGCTGCGCAAATACGGTGTGACAAAAAGTATTGCAATGACCGCCATTTTATTCTCTAGGGTGTTAGAAAAAAATATATATAATTTTTGGGGGTTTTAAGTAATTTTCTAGCAAAAAAAACTGTTTTAGTCTTGTTAACGCCGAATCTGAAAAACACCTTCTATCCTTAAGTGGTTAAAGTGAAACAATAAAAATTAAATATTCCTTTAAATTTCATACCTGGGGGGTGTCTATAGTTTGCCTGTAAAGTAGCGCATGTTTCCCGTGTTTATAACAGTCGCTGCACAAAATGACATTTCTAAAGGAAAAAAGGTAATTTAACCTCTTTACCACCAAGGACATCCCTGGGACGTCCTCCAACTTGAGCGGTGATATCTCAATGATGCCTGCAGCTACAGGCATCATTCAGATATCCCCATCTTCAGCCACCGATTCTCTGCACCATAAGAATGATCAAAGCAGCGGTTCCGCCGTTTGATCATTCTTATAGGCAGCGGGAGGGGACGGCACCATCTGGTGCTTCTTCGGGCTCTCCCGTGCCATCGGGGGCCCGGAGAGCGAATCAGTCAGCGTCCGCTGCAGAACCATAGAGATGACTGGTGACCAGACGGTCACAGTCATCTCTATTACCGTCGGAGGACCGGGCGCGACGTTATGACATCACGCCTGGTACCCGGAAGTAAACAAAGCCGCAATCGCGGCTGTCGGCATGTGATCGGTGATTCTTTTTTCACCGATTTCATGCTTGTAAGCCTGGAGGAGAGATGTGGGGTCTTATTGAACCCACATCTCTCCATAAAGAGGACCTGTCACACTGATTCCTATTACAAGAGATGTTTACATTCCTTGTAATAGGAATAAAAGTGATCAATTTTTTTTTTTTTAAAAAGTGTAAAAATAAAAAAAATTAAGTAAAATAAAAATAAAAAAATAAAAAAAAAATTTCAAAACGCCCCTGTCCTCGTTATCTCGCGCGCAGAAGCGAACACGCATGCAGGTCCCGCCCACATATGTAAACACTGTTCAAACCCCACATGTGAGGTATCGTTGCATGCGTTAGAGCGTCTGCAACAATTCTAGCACTAGACCTACTCTTAAACTCGAAAATAGTAACCTGTAAAAAATGTTAAAGCGTCACCTATGGAGATTTTTAAGTACTGAAGTTTGGCGCCATTCCATGAATGTGCGCAATTTTAAAGCGTGACATGTTAGGTATCTATTTACTCGGCGTAACATAATCTTTCTCATTATACAAAAAAAAAGGGCTAACTTTACTGTTTTGTTATTTTTTTATTCATGAAACCGTTTTTTTTCCCAAAAAAAAGGCGTTTGAAAAATGATTGCGCTAAATTCCGTGCGAGAAAAAAAGTTGCAATGACTGCTATTTTATTCCCTAGGGTGTCTGCTTAAAAAAAATGTATAGTGTTTGGGGGTTTTGATTATTTTTCTAGCAAACAAATTGTGATGTTTACATGAAGGAGAGAAGTGCCAAAATTAACCCGGTGGGCAAGTGGTTAAAACTACTCACGGCTATAATGAATTGTGGGGTCCCGGCAATACAGATAAAAGTCATTGAAAAAAACGACATGGGTTCCCCCCCAAGTTCATTACCAGGCCCTTTGGGTCTGGTATGAATATTAAGGGGAACCCTGCGTCAAATTGAAAAAAAAATGGCGTGGGGTTCCCCCAAAAATCCATACAAGCCCCTTATGTGAGAACGCAACCTGGAAGGCTGCAGGAAAAGAGGGGGGATGAGAGAGCGCCCCCCTCCTGAACCATACCAGGTCACATGCCCTCAACATGTGGAGGATGTCCCCATGTTGATGGGGACAAGGGCCTCATCCCCACAACCCTTGCCCGGGGTTGTGGGGGTCTGCGGGTAGGGTCTTTTCAGAATCTGGAATAATCCAGATAGATTAGAATATGATTTCTGTGGGATAGACACCAAAGAGATGCTGAAATTAAGGCTGGGTTCACACTATTGCGAATTGGATGTGGGATCCCCGCAAGAGATTCTGCCCAGCTCTCTATGGAGCCGGTTCATATATCTCCAATTTGGCTTCGATGCAAATCTTCACAGGAGCCCCGTTGCATCTTTTGGTTCCGTTTTAGGTCCGAATTCAGACCAAAATTAGGGCTGAAATCGGACCTGAAACGATGAACCAGGACGCACAGGACTCCTGCTGAGAGCTGCCTAAATGTATATTGCTATCACCAAATAAAACACTCAAAAATCTGTTGTTTTTTTTTCTTTTTCTGTCTTACAGGGTCACTCTGTGATGGAGAGAGTAAGTATATATAATATCACCTCAATATTGGATGTATCGTGGCATCAAAATGAACCATTCGGCCTGTGTGTACGGGACTTTAGGCTCACTTCACACCTAGGCAGTTTGCTTTTGATCCATTTCTGCAGTGCTTTTGGCTGTGTGTTTTGCATTTTTTTGCACACAAGATTTTCCTGCGAGTTTGCCGCAATTTGCAGTTTACATGTCTTATGGTTTTTTATGCCCGATTTGTTGTTGGGCAGATTAGAAAACGCAAATTGAGGCAAAATCGCACTACATGCTTATCTGCAGCTTCTCCATTGAAGTCTATTAAACCAAAAAGCAAAAAAAGCACCATTTTGCGTTCTTAAAAGTCCCTGACCATTTCCAAAAATGCAGTGGCTGAAAAAAGCATAGGTGTGAACGTGTTCCATAGGAAACCACGTTAAAGGAACAGTTCTGAAAAAAGCACCAAAGAACGCATTGATGTGAACCAGGCCTTATGCCGCGTACACACGATCGGAAATTCCGACAACAAACCCGTGGATTTTTTTTTCAGCCGAAATTTTGGCTCAAACTTGTCTTGCATACACACGGTCCCACAAATCGCATTGAAATTGTGGAGGAAGAGCAGGAAGGGATAAATTACGGTGCTAATTAGTGATGCAGTAATGATGAGAAAAGTGTATCTTTCTAAAAAAAAAAATACAAAAAGATTTTATTAAATACACAGTATATTAAAATGTGTGATCCAAATATGGTCATAAAATGTTGTGGTCATCAAATTACAAAATTGCAGTTTTAAAGCATACAGAAATCGCATATTCCCGACATGTTTCGCGATTTCTATAATTGCTTGGACTAATCTAAAACTACGGTCACACAAATGTTGTCGGAAATTCCGAACGTCAAGAACACGGTGACGTACAACACTACGACGAGCCAAGAAAAATTAAGTTCAATGATTCCGAGCATGCGTAGGATTTTTGTGCGTCGGAATTGCATACGATCGAAATTTTTGACAAGAACTTTTGCTGACGGAAAAATTGAGAACCATCTCTCAAATTTTTCTTGGCGGAAATTCCAACAGCAAATGTCCAATGGAGCGTTGAAAAAAAGCTCACATCGAACATTTGTTGTCGGAATTTCTGATTGTGTGTACACGGCATTAGCCTGTTCTTGACACAGACTGAATCTCTCGCCAGTCTTTCACTACTACTCTTGATGAGGGATAAGGTTCATATGCAAGCTTCATTTTATGCACCTGTAGCATAGACAACCTGTTACTTTGTTACCTTTCACACGGGCACCTCCACTAAGTGGACATGGACACAGTCCGGCTCTCCTCTATGGGGCAACCGGATGGAAACAGACCGCCTGTCCATTTCCATCTGGTCCAATGGATGTGCCACTTCATAGAAGAGACGAGGGTCCAATCAGGTTCACCTGAAAAACTGACAGGTGGATCTGATCAGACAGCTTGTGTGAAAGAGGCCTAATACTAAAATGTCCCCTTCTTTTCCTAACAGAGGTTTGAGATATATTGTAATACTATAAATTCAACAACTGAGAACATGAAGGTGCTGAGTTGTGACATTTCTGTTCCCTTCAAACACAGACTATAATGGCGTACCTGTGTGGGCGATTGCCCTTCTGGTTCTGGCAGGTTTTGTGCTCTTCATGATGCTCATAGCGTTTGCATTCATGGTAAGTTACATTTTACCTCTAGGCTACCTTTCTGTTCCTGAAGAAATGTTAAAACCTTTTTTATTGCTTTCTGTGTCCCTGCTGGGAAGTTTCATCCTCTTTATTTATTGTGGTCACCATTTTATCTGTGGAATAAAAAATGGAGAATCCAAAATGTTAGAGTTCTTTCAAAAACAGGAGGGGGGATTTATTCAACTGTCTAAAGGCTAGTTTACACTTGCTTCAAAACATGGCTTTGTTAAAGCTTTCTGAACGCCAGTCAAAGCTTCTGTCACTTCGATGAGGCTTCAATAAGGCTTCAGTGGGTCTTTGATGGTCCTCTGGTGGGGCTTTGATGAGGCTTTGATGAGGCTTTGGTGAGGCTTCGTGGGGCTTCAAGCCAGCTTTACCATGGTGGCTTCTATGGGGGCTTTGAAGACCCTTTGAAGCACAATTAAAGTACCATTTTCCCCTTTCCACAGCAGCACTTTCTGCTTCCCTCCTCTCCCATCGGCAGCTACTGTGGGCAAAAAAGGAAGACGTTTCAGGATAGTGAGTGGGGGAAGGTGTCAGTAAATATGTAATTGACAGCCCCTTTTTTCCCTGAATGAACACAGTGAGCAATCAGTACCAATCACTCCTGAGTCCTTTCATCAGTTTGTAAATAAGCAAGAATCGTCAAGGCATTTCCTGTTAATTAATCTGTGCTGCTGAGTCTGCAAAGAAAGAGACTGATAAATCTATGTTCTCAGTTACTTTGTGCCGGAAAGGGAGGGGCCCTGTCAGGTAGGCTATATGGGCCCTGTGATTTCTAACAGCAGACTCGGTTTCCCAGTGCTGGAAATTGAGGGACTCCCGAACCCCAGACAGCCATAAAAATATGGCAGAGATTCTAACTTGACAAAAGTGGAGAAACCGTAATCCTTGGTACACACCTAGGTTTTTTTGTGTGCTAATAGGAAAGTATGACAGTTATGTTCATGTAGTGCGACTTTGATGCAAGTTTACACTCTCTGGCACTCAAGTAGCATCAAAGATACATAAAAGTAGTGCATGAACCTTTAAGTCTATAAAGTCACATGTTAGGCTTAGCGACTGGGGTTAGATGTTAGGTTTAAGGGTTAAGAGCTAGGGTTAGCGTTAAATGTTAGGGATGGGGATAGAGTTAGGGTTAGCAGTAAATGTTAGGGTTAGAGTTAGCGGTAATTGTTAGGGTTAACAATTACCGCTAACACTAACCCTAAATCAAACTCTAACCCTAATTATTAATGCTAACCCTAACCTTTAACCCTAACATTTAACCCTAACCTTTAACCCTAACATTTAACCCTAACCTTAGCCCTTAACCCTAAAGCCCTGTACACACGATCGGATATCTGATGGAATCTAATCCGATGGATTTTTTCGTTGGATATCCGATGAAGCTGACTTTCTTCAGTCTTGCCTACACACTATCAGACTAAATTCCGACCGTGCCAAAAGGCGGTGACGTAAAACACTACGACAAGCCACAAAAAATTAAGTTCGATGATTCCAAGCCTGGGTCGACTTGATTCTGAGCATGCGTGGATTTTTCTCCGATGGAGTTCCACACAGACGATCAGATTTTTCTATCAGTTTTTTATCCATAGTAAAAATTCTATTCTGTTCTATTTTTTAACACCGATGGAAAAAAGACCGATTAGGCCCACACACGATCGGTTTGTCTGATGAAAACAGTCCATCGATCTGTTTTCATCGGACAAACCGATCGTGTGTACACGGCTTTAACCTAACATTTAACCCTAATCCTAGCCCTTAACCTGAACAAGCAACTTTTGACACATAAAGGTTCCTGCACTACTTTGTTGCAACGTTGATGCGTCTTCAGTGCCAGAGAGTGTAAAGTTGCATCAAAATCACATCAAAGTTGCGCTACATGAACAGAACTGTCATATTTACCTATTAACTAAAAAAAAAAAAAAAACATAAAAAACATGTGTTCAAAAATGCAAGAGGCACTGCAAAATGTTTTGTAAAAATGCATCAACTGCAACCTGCCATGAGCATGCTGGTCTTCTTTTAGCTGCTAGGGGTATGGTGTCATGGACAACATGGTAATTTTCTTTTTTAGGCTTTCTTCCTTTATTTTCATCTGATGATCCAACCTGTAAATATGCAATTTGTCAAAAGAACAAGCTCTCTTCCATATATCAGTTTACAGGGATGAGATGAAATATTTACCACTGACAGGGGAGCTTACAATGATTACCTTTATCCTAGAATGAAGAAAACTGTTTGCTGTAACGGATTATAAAGCGTGAGCTGGAGTTTGGCTTCAATTTGTTAATGTATCTATATCTGCTAGTACACCTTAGGCCCCATACACACGATAGAATCCATCCGCTGAAAAATCTCAGCGGATCGTTTTCAGCGGATGGATCCCCTGGTGTGTATGCTCCAGCGGATCTTTATCCGCGGATATTTCCGAATTCCAGCAGATAAAAATTTGTTGACATGCCAACAAATCTATCCGCTGGAATCGGATCCCACGGATCGATCCGCTGGTCTGTACAGACTCACCGGATCGATCCGTCCAAGGGGATCCCCCGCATGCGTCATAATGATTCGACGCATCCTTATATGACTGCGTCGCGCACGTCGCCGCGTCATCATCGCGGCGACGGCGCAACACGTCATCGCCAGAGGATTTCGGCGCGGATTTCGATTCGATGGTGAGTACACTCCATCGGATGGAAATCCGCGCAAATCCTCGAGAGGATTTATCCGCGGATACGGTCCGCTGGACCGTATACGCGGATAAATCCTCTCGTGTGTATGGGGCCTAACACTCACTTCCCCCCAGACTGACAATGCCAATGTCTGCTGGGCCCCCTGTGCTCCTTCATCCAGAGTGGAGACACTCTAGCACTCTAGACACTCTAGCACAGGAGGTGTGTTACTGGCCAAATCACCAGGTGAAAAGATGGAAAAAGGCCTAAAAAACAATGAAAAAACAAATGTAGCCACCACATCTAGTGATTGTAAGCTGCTTTTTGGCTTGGGTTTATAATCCCCTTAAGACCCCTGTCAGCTTTTTATTGCTGTCTGTGTTACAAATTCCCCCCATTTCCTGTCTGGGTAAAACTGTTGTCACCTTGACAGGAAGTGAGGGCAAATTTCTTTAATGGAGCCCCAAAAAAACAGACATGGGTTCCAATTTTTCCCAGCTCTATTCAAAAAATGTGGCTGGACATGTGCTTACAGTTCCCCTCACTACCCAAAAATTATTGATAGGTCGATTGGCTTCTCTAGAATGTGTCTTCATGACTATTTCTTAACATCTTTTTTGTGTTCCTCTTTTTCTACAGCTTGCTTACCGTCGTAGACAAATATGAAGTACAGATGTTATGAAGCTCTAGTTCACAAAATTACTTTAGGATGTCCGTCACCTAAAGGACCACTCCATTGTGTTACCTTGGAGGAAGACTTCATACCTTTATCGAAGGAGATTCTTTATTAATTGTGATCTTGATTGTGGTCCTTAACCTCTATCTTTGTTGAAATAGTTAATGAATAATGTGACTTTTTTATTAAACTTTTGTTATTTAAGCAAAGTGATATTAGATATGTGAAATCATGGTAGATCTTGTGGTTTAAGATTGAAAAAAAAATATTTGGCGAGGGGAGATCCACTTTTGTCAAGTGGATCCTAAAGGGTTAATCCTTAACCCTCTGCATTGTCTAAAAAGGCTTTTTGAGCCTATCATCTCTGATGCTCCCCCCCTTCCACAGTCCCCAAACCAACTCCCGATAACACAGTCTATGGAGTCAGGCTGCACATGCTCAGTTTGGTGTGTATTGCTAGAGAGGTTTTTTAGTTCTTTTTTTCTTGTCCAGACAGAGGGTCAGGGGTATTGCAGTCTCGTAGAACAGTCAGAAAGCTCCTCCTACAAGCTTTAACCAGTGCTTGGCTGGACACTGATAGAAGTCACAAGACTGCTATATACTACTGATGAGAAAAGGTGAAACAAGAAAAGCCGCTCTAGGTGAGTGAATCTCTGGTTAATTCCCACACACACTAGTCAGGTACTAGCCCAGCTTGCATGCTGTGTAACATAAAGTTCATGCGTCGACTTGATTCTGAGTATGGGTGGTCTTTAGTCGGAATTGCATCCAGACGAACAGAAATTCCGATTCTGTTTTCCGATTTTTTTTTTCAGCTGAAAAATTGAGAACATGTTCTCTATCTAATTCCGTCGGAATTTCAGACGGAAAAAGTCAGATGGGCTATACACACGGACGGAATATCCAATGAAAAGCTTCCATCTGAAATTCTGCTCATGTGTACAAGGTATTAGACTCTCACCTCTTTAATGCGACCGGAAAGGTCAAGAAGCACTTTCCCACACCATGGGGATATTTCCCCAATGATCAGCTCACAGTAAAGATGGCAATAGCTCCACGGGACATGTGTAAGTAAAAACATGACAATCTAGTGCTGTCCGTTTGTACACTACTTTATTAAAAGGTTAAAAAATTACTTACAAGCAAAGCACTTGAACCAATTGCATGTTTTCAGGCATATCAATGTACAGGCAAACAACCAAGAAGATGGCTGCGGGTGACGTCATACTTTTAGGGGAGCAAGTTCTTGAGTTATAGTAGCTAGACTACAGTATATAGTGTACTATATCTAGAAAAGTTGTAAACAAAGCAAAAGCTCTAAATAAGAATGATAAAATAGCAACTCCCACAATTTCCCACAGAAAATGAATATAATAACGAAATCTGTAAAATTATTTGCTTAGGTTTTACCACCCTAAAAAGGTCAAATTATAAATCTTCCTCTTGTGTTTTTGTGATGAAGGTCACTGCTCTAATCATTTAGTGCACCTAAGTGAGATCTAACACACTTGAAGTGAACATTTTTTAATAGCTATTTATAGGGTGGCCAATCCTCTGTAGTAGCAGAGGAAAAAACACTGCAATGTTCACCAGAAAAAATTAAAACAAGAAGAGGGTTAGGAGAGCTCTTATAGTTTAGTAAATATACAATATTTTTAGAAGTGTAATGATCTGACAAAGATAAAAAGAACATATGTAGCACCCTCTAGTGTGGTAGAAGTATTATGGGTAGGGTTTGTTAGAGCAGTTAAATTTCCAGGCTTGGCTGCCGTATTTTGATCTGGGTTTGGAGTGACTCAGGGCAGAGCTGGGTGACTCATAGGCAGAATCACTGAGACCTCCCACTTCTTTCCTGAACATTCTAGAATCTTCTGGAAAGGAAAGAGGAGAGGTGGTGGGGTGTTCTGAGGATCCCTGACCGATCCCCAACCTGGATTGGCAGGGGGCAGGCCTCTTTAAATACGCAGGGTCAGGGGAGGAGTTGTTTTGGGTGGAAGCTGGAGATTGAGTGCTAGGTTGTCGTGGCCTTTGAGGGAGCTCCCCAAGCTGGGGGGGGTGAGCTTGGGCCCAGGCTCGGGTGCGGATGGGACCTTCCAAGAACACGTGGAGGTGTCCTGGACAGGAGGCACTGGATCTACGAAAGGACTGCAGGAGAGCACTACCAGGCAAGTCTCCAAAAGGAACTATAAGTCACAGCCAGGAGGGCTGGTGAGTGTCATACAGTTGGGAAGTCTGTGAGGCACACCTGAGAGGACTGTGAGATTGCAGTCTGGGATGGGTACAGAGACAGTGGTGTGGACTGTGATGGCATGGGCAGTGGAGAGAGAGGTAGCTGCAGCCAGGAGGGCTGGCAGGGCCTGAAGATGTGGTACTGGGCTCAGTAGACACGTGGACAGCTAGCACTGGGACTACCTACCCTTTGCTACACTATAGGGGCCCACGGTCTCTGTCTGTAAAGGTCATCTGCTTTAGGCCTGGCTGAGTCAGTGTGAGACCTATCTATCAGTGCTAGCTGGTCCTGAAGAGTGAGATCAAGAGCAAAGTAAAGTGCTGGAGAGTGAGTTCAAGAGTTGTGCTGGAGCTGGAAGTAAAGAGGTTGTATATACTGGAGTGGTATATAGTTGGTCCCATATATCTTTCAGCAATCAGTTGGGCATCTCATAAATATCCCATTTGCATCCAAGTCAAATCCCCTCAATAAAAATACGAAACTAAAAGGACTGGTTTTCTGCCTGACGGTGAATGAGAACTGTGTGCCTGGCTGGGCAGGTTGATGGACGGACCACAATTGCCAGCAGCTCCTACGGGGGTACCGCTACACATACATTTAGTAAGGTTGGGAGTAACCAAAATTTATGGCAAACGTAGCCTTCCACTTTGGCATGTGGAGAATATCTCTGTCTCAAAGCAGGAAGGGGGCAGTCACACTCTATGCCACTGGGGTACCCAGCCCTTGGTCCTCTGGAAAGATGTTATGGTGCTGGGTAGAACTTGTGGGTATAGAGAAAAAAATCCCCGGGGTTTATGCAGCAGAGGCACCCTTGGTAATGTGGAGTGATTGCCATAGAAGAGTCAAACTCATTAGAAGTACTCTAAAAAGCATTTATTACAGGCATTCCGTAGGTAATATGTAACTTTGTCAGTTTATACAATGTTTCACAGAGTTTCAATGCCTCTTGGGGTAGCAATCTTCAGTTTATGTCTATGTCTATTTCTGAATTCCCTATGTCCCAGTTGCACTCTGGTATATCAGTCAGAAAACAAAATGAATGACCGCACTCTGGCCTGCAGCAGCGTTTCCTCATTCAAATAAAGCAGGGAACCCTTCTGACATATTTCAAGCTGAAGAGCACTTTTCTTCTTCTGACTTTAAGGTTATGGTTATCTTCACTGTGCCCCTTTACTACATCTGTACTATTGTTTAGCAGGTGAACCCTATACAAAGAATTTGGAGTACCATTCAAAGCACTACAATGCCTCCCCCTGCTGTCCAAAGCACAGATCGCGTGCTGGCATTCAAACAAGCTCATCCAAGCTAGCAGAAGCAAATTAGATGACATAGGTTGCACATGGGAACTGAATCCATTAGATACATACCTTATGAGACACACTGATTGGACATTTATGGATTCTAGCTTTATTTGTTTTGTTTTATATATGGTACCATATATACAGCATCTCACAAACGTGAGCGCACCCCTCACATTTTTGTATCAGTGACAACACTGAAGAAATGACACTTTGCTACAATGTAAATTAGTGAGTCTACAGCTTGTATTATAGTGTAAATTTGCTTTCCCCTCAAAATAACTCATAACACAGCCATTAAAGCGGAACTTCAGTCATTTTTTTTATCTTCCCATGTATTAAATTATCTGCCCTTGTTTTAACGTTGGTAAGTAAAAAAAAAATTCTGCCAGTAAATACCTTATATAGCCCACCTTCTGTTTCTTGTCTGCTAAAAAGCATAGGCTTATGACATCATGCTCTCTCTCTCTCACTCTTGTGAGAGTTTGCCAGGAAGGGAGGGGGGGTGAGTCATAAGAGGGCCAATGAGAGCTACAGAGCTGGAGCTACAGTACTTAGAACTCTGTCTGAATGTTTAGATGTTGAATTTTAAAAGCAGCCAACTTCTGTTAGATTAGCAAACCTGTGAGATGAGCTGCTTTTAAAAATCAACATCTAAACAGTCAGGCTCTGTACACACGGCCAGGAATCCAGTCAAGAAAAAAACTTTGGTTTTCCTGACGGGATTCCTGGCAAGCTTTTCTTGCCAAGCCGTGCATACCACCGGTCTTTTCAATTTTTAAGAACGCGGTGACGTCATCGACTACGACGAGCCGTCGTTCGTCACATTCAATGCCGTCGCCGCCATCTTGCTACACCCTACACTATGCCTTGTATGCTACCGCGCGTCGAAGGCTTATGGAGCATGCGCAGGTTTATCTTCGGACAGGTAAGCATACAGGCAACCGGTTTTCTCGGCAGGAAACACTCTGCATGGTTCTCTATTTTCCCATCGGGATTCTTGGCTGTTTTCCTGATGGGAAAACTGCTAGGGAGCATACACATGGCCAGGATTCCCAGCCAAATGCTCTCCTGGCAGTTTTCCTGCCGGGAAAACCAGTCATGTGCACAAGGCTTTAGACGAGTTCTAAGTACTGTATTTCACTATATAACCTCAGTCTACTGTTAAAAATACAGTGGAACCTCAGTGGATAATCCGTTCCAGGAGAATGCTCATAATCCAAATAGAAACGAAAATTATTTGTTCCGCATTGACTTCAATGACATGCAATACCGCATGCGGCCAGAGGCTGAGGGGCACCGAAGAGCCTCAGAAACGGCTGGAAAGGCCCGAGGATAGTTTGGCTGACCTTGGCAAACCTTGGAAAGACTCCCTTTCTGAGGTTTGCCAAGGTCAGCAGAGCTGTCCTCGGGCCTTTCCCAACGGCGCCAATCGGCTGCGATCGGTGCTGTTCAGCTCCGGCACCCCCCACCTCAGGCCAAACGTAGTACTGCACACCGCTTTGGCCTGAATCCTGCTCGTTTTGCGAGATAACACTCGCAAATTAAGTTAGGATATTTTAAAATACAGTGCTCGTATTGCAAAACGCTCATTAACTGCGTTACTCGCAATCCGAGGTTCCACTGTAAGTGTAAAATGCAAAACTTTGGTGGGTGTAACAAGATGTCTGCTTGCCTTGTCTTACTGTGGGTGAGTGCAGGGTGTAACAAGATGGCGGCAATGGAACATCACTTCCATTACGAAATCTGATGGGTCGCCTAATCTGACATAACACCGACCAATAATTAACCACCGCCACCCGCTGATCAGCGAAGAGGATGGCAGGACTGAGATCCTTGAAAGTAAACAATACAGAGCTTTGTCCTGTTAGTGAGGATGTGCTGGTTTTTGTTTTCCTGTTTTGTTTTCATGTTCACAGTGATTGGATGGTTGGATGGGATGGGGGGGGGGGGTAGTGGACAGTGTCTGTAGTTTTTTGTTTTTATTATTTTATCTATTTTTCCTTAACATTTTGTTGTTTATTACTTTTTTTATATTTTTTTTTATATTTTCCAGGAATACGGAAAATTGTTTTCTTTACTTACCGTAATTTTCCTTTCCCTGGATCCTCCTCATGTCAGCTGGGAAACTCCCACCCAAATTGCGTTGCAAGGTGGGTATTTTTGAACACTGGCTAAGGAATATAGTTTGTGGGCTAGGATAGAGGTTGTTCTGCAGGGTTCAGAGGGGGTGGAGCTGACCCATTGTATGGAAAAAAGTGTAGCGCCACTGCAGGAAATAGTGAAAATTACAAGTATGGTAAAAACTATCTATAACGTGAAAATATCTCTCGATAAACTTCAAACTTTAAAGTTGATACATAGTATCCATAAAAATGAAAAAATGCATCTTATGAAACAACGTAATTGACATGTGATTGTGAATCGACAATTAGAATGTGTGTAGCGCCACCCTTACTTTCAGTATGAGCACTACGCTAAAGTTAGTGGGGAATGGGAGAATTATTTGCTCCCATTCACAATTTGTTAAATTATGGGCTGCTGTCATTCCAGAACTGTCCTGTAGGTCAGCCTGCGCTCCAGGGGTGTTGTTTCCACCCCTGGGTGACAGGTGGCGCTAGAGGGGTTCTGGCGGAGCCACCTTTCCCCAGCAGCCAATTAGCGGAGTTTTCCCTCGTGGGGCATGCTGTGGAGGGGTATATCTGTCGCAGACGCCATATTTATTGGTACTTCCCGCAGGTTCCAGGTGCGGCATCCACCTTTAGGGTGCGCGCATCCAACGGACCCCGGCGATGGCCTTCCAGGCCGGGGTCGCATGCTACGCGGAGCTCCAAATTGCTGAGAGGGGCCCTGGTGACTTGCTGGGTCCCCCGCTTTACTAAGAATATCCCAGGCTGGGTGCCGCTCGATTGGGGGGGTCGGCTTGCGGAGAACCCGGAGGCAGGTTATCCAACAGAGCTTGAACGAACCATCAGGGATCTGGTGACTGGAATGCTGACAGGTACTCTTTGCTGTCATCCGGTGACCTATGTTCAATCTACTGGGAGGATTCGCTCAATTCGTCCATTTAGCTCATTCAAGTACTATAGGCCTGTGGCAGAGGCCCTAGAGCCAGGTCTGTGGCAGAGGCCTGTTTCTCCCAGCAACTTAAAGTGACACTTCGGCTGCCAGGCTTGTGGCAGAAGTCTGTCCGGGGGCACTTCACCCACTCTGGCTAGAGTGGCGACGAACGGTGACTACCATTATTGTGCTGTTGAGGGCAGGATTGCTCTTTCTATATCCAGGCCTGATACCGCAAGTTCTCTATCGCTTCATCAACCTTTCCTTCCTACTGCATGTTGATGTTGGCTATGTTGGGCCTGAAATAAAGCATTTGAAAACCTTTCTTCGTGTATTGGACATTCGCTCACTACTTTATTCATCAGCTGCACCCCTAGACAACTTTGAGGTAACTTAATAAGCCGATCCCAACAACAAACCAGCGGCACCTGCGGGGGTAGCGCTACACATGCAATTAACCATAGAATAAACAATTAAAGTCATTGTTCATAAAAGTGATGATCTAATAACATCAAACATGGAAAATGCATGGATGGTGCATATAAAAATGTCCTCAGTATGCTGTAACCACAACGCAAGTCAGTAACACCCAGGAGTGCCTTCACCATCCATTTAAGGGGAGAAATGGGTACTCTTACCGGATCCGATGGATCAAACTCACCATACGGCGGTGGATAGGGTTGCCACCTCATCCCTTTAAAACAGAACACATATGAATTACACAGGTTCTGTGGCTGATTAAGGTGGTAATTGAACTCAAGTGGAGCCTTATCTAAATTAAATTAGCCTCAGAACCCGTGTAATTCATATGTGTTCTGTTTTAAAGGGATGAGGTGGCAACCCTAGCGGTGGACCTATACAGCATAGAAAGCCAAAAGGCCGATCTTGTAGAATCCGCTGTCAGGCTCCTTGTTTTTCAACAGGGTGCTGGTCTTTGCGATAAATGGTTGTGGTGATTTAACAGCCAGAGTGAGCAATCCAAATGTACTTGACGTGGAATAGTAAGACGTCCTTCAACCTTTTCTAACCATAATGAGTATAAAGGCATAAAAGGAAAAAAAGGGAAAAGGCCTTCTCATAGCGTAAAAAGGAAAAAAAAAAAATATTACATAAAAAAATCCATCAACAGAATATAATTTGATGGAAAACATCCACATAAATAAAAATATGAAAATGGCAAAGTGTTGGAGTGGCTAGGGCCAGCGTATGTACACGATGCGTTTTGTCTACTCAGACTTCCACTGGGGCATAAACTCACCCCCCACTCCACTGCGCTTAAATAGTAAAAGTGTTTCCGTGTGATGTTATTAGATCTTCACTTTTATTGACCATTAACCACTAGCCGACCGCGCACCGTCATTATACGGCGGCAGGTCGGCTCTCCTGGGCGAGAGCCCGTAGCTATACGGCGGCTCTTTGAGCCGCCAGAAGGGGGCGCGTGCGCGCCGCCGGAGGCGCGCGCCCCCGCTCGCCCCCGACTCCCGTGCGTGTGCCCGGCGGGCGCGATCGCCGCCGGGGGCACACGCGATCGCTCGTTACAGAGCGGGGACCAGGAGCTGTGTGTGTAAACACACAGCTCTCGGTCCTGTCAGCGGGGGAAATGCTGATCTTCTGTTCATACAATGTATGAACCGAGGATCAGTGTTTCCCCTAGTGAGGCCACCCCCCCCCCCCCCCCACAGTAAGAACACACCCAGGCATACTTAACCCCTTCCCCGCCCCCTAGTGTTAACCCCTTCACTGCCAGTGGCATTTTTATAGTAATCCAATGCATTTTTATAGCACGGATCGCTATAAAAATGCCAATGGTCCCAAAAATGTGTCAAAAGTGTCCGAAGTGTCCGCCATAATGTCGCAGTACCGAAAAAAAATCGCTGATCGCCGCCATTACTAGTAAAAAAATATATTAATAAAAATACCATAAAAATACCCCCTATTTTGTAAACGCTATAACTTTTGCGCAAACCAATCAATAAACGCTTATTGCGTTTTTTTTTTTACGAAAAATATGTAGACGAATACGTATCGGCCTAAACTGAGGAAAAAAAATGTTTTTTTATATATTTTTGGGGGATATTTATTATAGCAAAAAGTAAAAAATATTAATTTTTTTCAAAATTGTCGCTCTATTTTTGTTTATAGCGCAAAAAATAAAAACCGCAGAGGTGATCAAATACCACCAAAAGAAAGCTCTATTTGTGGGAAAAAAAGGACGCCAATTTTGTTTGGGAGCCACGTCGCACGACCGCGCAATTGTCAGTTAAAGCGGCGCAGTCCAGAATCGCAAAAAGTCTTCTGGTCTTTGGGCAGCAATATGGTCCGGGGGTTAAGTGGTTAATAGATCATCACTTTTATGGACAATTGTTTAGATTTTTTATTCTATGGACAATTGCACATTCTAATTGTCGATTCACAATCACATGTCAATTACGTTGTTTCATAAGATGCATATTTTTTTTTATGGATACCATGATATTTTCTCGTTATAGATAGTTCTTACCATACAGGTAATTTTCACTATTTCCTGCAGTGGCGCTACACTTTTTTCCATATTTTGTTAGATTTATCCTTTTGTTGTGTTGGCAGCAGTGGCGGCTGGTGCTCAAAATTTTTGGGGGGGCGCAAAGGAAAAAAAAATTGCAGTCTCACTGTGCCCAAACGCAGCCACTGTTACATGCCATCAAATGCAGCCACTGTGCCATCAATTCGCACCACTGTGCCATGCCATTAAACGCAGTCACTGTGCCATGCCATTGTCACCACTGTGCCATGCCATTAAACGCAGCCACTGTGCCATACATTGTCACCACTGTGCCATGCCATTAAACGCAGCCACTGTGCCATCCATTGTCACCACTGTGCCATCCATTGTCACCACTGTGCCATACATTGTCACCACTGTGCCATGCCATTAAACGCAGCCACTGTGCCATACATTGTCACCACTGTGCCATGCCATTAAACGCAGTCACTGTGCCATCCATTGTCACCACTGTGCCATGCCATTAAACGCAGCCACTGTGCCATACATTGTCACCACTGTGCCATGCCATTAAACACAGCCACTGTGCCATCCATTGTCACCACTGTGCCATACATTGTCACCACTGTGCCATGCCATTAAACGCAGCCACTGTGCCATACATTGTCACCACTGTGCCATGCCATTAAACGCAGCCACTGTGCCATACATTGTCACCACTGTGCCATGCCATTAAACGCAGCCCCTGTGCCATACATTGTCACCACTGTGCCATGCCATTAAACGCAGCCACTGTGCCATCCATTGTCACCACTGTGCCATGCCATTAAACGCAGCCACTGTGCCATACATTGTCACCACTGTGCCATGCCATTAAACGCAGCCACTGTGCCATACATTGTCACCACTGTGCCATCCATTGTCACCACTGTGCCATGCCATTAAACGCAGCCACTGTGCCATCCATTGTCACCACTGTGCCATGCCATTAAACGCAGCCACTGTGCCCTTTAATGGTCGCCGCTGTGCCAATTGTCCCCACTATGCCCTGTAAATTGCGTTCTTCTCCCCCCCCCGCCCGGCACTTACCTTTACTGGAGTCAGGCATCCACGTCCCACGATGTCTTCTCCCGCCCTCGATGACTGACAGGCGTCTCAGCCAATCAGGTTACAGGTAGCCAGAACCGGCCAACGTGATTGGCTGAGACGCCTGTCATCTTATTCAAGGGGCGTACAGTCTGTGCGCTCCGAGAATAAGCTTCCGGGACCCGAGGGCTGTATTGGGAAAGCCTATCAGAGCCGTTGGCTTTGATAGACATTTCCCTACAGCCAACCAGCTGGCGTTATTCAGATGGCCGGACATTGAGCGCCGACCATCTGAATAACAGCGGCAGCGGCGAAAATAACATAGATTCGTGCAATGCATGAATCTATGTTATTTCACTCAGTGGCGGTGAGAGCCAGAGGGGGTGGCGCTCCAGCGCCCTCTATGGACGAACCGCCACTGGTTGGCAGCCACTACAGACATATATGTTTTGAGGAGAGCAGTATTTATTTAATTTACTGACCCATTGTAGGCTGACATGAGGTGGATCCAGGAAAGGAAAATTACGGTAAGTAAAGAAAATAATTTTATTTAATTTTCCCCAAAAAATAATTAATGCCTGTAGTAGGCTTCAATGTATTCAATCAACAAAATGAATAGGCTAGGTCTAGCCTTAAAAAAAAGTTAAAAAGGATGGGGGAAGAGTTTATTTAAAACTGTTTTATGAGTTTATGTTTCAAGTCATTTCTCCTTATCATTCCTACTAAATATGATATATAGTTACTGCCACCTTACGGATCGTTACATTAAGTTGAGCTAAATGCTACAAAGCTTGAGCTCCATCCAGTGGCACATTAGTTGTATACAGATAGAATTGAAATCTACAGCTTGACTGCCATCACTCGGTGACAGGTATGAATTGTAAAATGTAAATAGAATTCTTTTGTTGTAAGTAGGGTGATTTAATCTAAAACTCTTTTTATTTTACTTTTTGGTAGATGAGGTGAGTTACAACTTCTGACAGATTCTTATAACTCTTTTGGACCATATTGGTGGGATCTCTGTGCACTGAGTTCCTGGGTTTGCACGCCCTTTGTGCCCATATAATGGGTTTTTTTTTTTATCATATGGATCATGATATGGGAAGATCTGGAACAACCAATGGTTAGGAAAACTGCAAACTTTTAGCTGGAGTCATGAACTCATACCGCCAGCATATCAAAGATTGAGCCTAGGTTCACACGGCTGCGATGTCAAAATCGCGGTAAAATGCGCGATTTTACCGCGATTTCGCGGCCGCGATTTTGCCGCGATTTCGGCAGCAATTTAATGTAAATCGCGGCCCGAAATTGCAAAAAGTAGTACAGGAACTACTTTTTGAAATCGCAGATGCAGCGTCGCACTGATTAGGACAGTGCCATTGCCGACAATTGCCGCCGATTTGAGATGCGATTTGACATGTCAAATCGCATCTCAAATCGTTCCAAATCGTACCCAGTGTGAACCAAGGCTTAAAGTTGAAAAAAGCTAAAAAAAAATCCCATGCAGCTGGGCTTGTTTTTGTTTAAGGGATTGGAGATCGGAAATATACTTACCTAATCTTCTGATCCTCCAAGCACAAGACCAGACCCTGGGGTTCCTGCATCCCTGTCACCTACCCGAGGTCTAGCTGTCTTGTGCGATGGACTGTTCCTGATGTCATCACAACCATAGACCTGCTCTGAATATGCAGACATCAGGAACAGTCCACCACTGGATCTTGGGGGAGTTCCGTTTGCTGTCGGAAGCAGGGGATCGGGTGAGTATAAGGCCCCATACACACCATAGAATCCATCCGCAGATAAATCCCAGCAAATGGGTTTCAGCGGATAGATCCTATGGTGTGTACACGCCAGCGGATCTTTATCCGCGGATAAATCTCCCCTGGGATGGATTTCCAGCAGATGAATATTTGCTGACATGCTCAACAAATCCATCTGCTGAAGTCCATCCCAACGGATGGATCCGCTCGTCTGTACAGACTCACCGGATCCATCCGTCCAAAGGGATTCCCCGCACGCGTCGTAATGATTTGACGCATGCGTGGAATTCCTTATATGACAGCGTCGCGCCCGTCGCCGCGTCATAATCGCGGCGACGGCGCGACACGTCATCGCCAGAGGATTTCCGCGCGGATTTCAATGCGATGGTGAGTACACTCCATCGCATAGAAATCTGCGGAAATCTTTGAGAGGATTTATCCGCGGAAACGGTCCGCTGGACCGTATCCGCAGATAAATTCTCTCGTGTGTATGGGGCCTTAGGCTTTCTGGGGCAGTGGGGCTGTGCCTGCACTGCATGGGGAAAAGAATGCCCAGAGTTCAGCTAAGGCCCTTTCCACCCAGGGACAGATCCGTCAGTGGCGTCCGCCAGCTCAGCGGCAGATCTCTCGGTTGAAAAAATATCACATTTAGGCGGACTGACCCTTTAGTGATGAACTTATGTATATGCACACTAAAAGCACTTAGGGGGTTATAGGTTTATACATTATAACAACTAAAACATTTCAGTAAGAAAAAAGCCAAAAGAATATGAACAAATGATCAGATCCACTTTTCAGACATGCAATGGTAGATGTAAAATATATGAAACTGAATCCACATAAATCATTTTGCTACAACTATGGCATGGATGTGCTCAAACAGCCTGGATTCATGAAAAGTCTTTCACACCATTGAAATATAAAAAAAAAAAAAACAATCAAAGGGCCCACTGTCTTAGTGAAACACAATAAATATCATAAGGCCCCTTTCACACGTGCGGACAGTAAGGGCCAGATCCACAAAGATCTGCCTATCTTTAGGCAGGCGTAGCGTATGTCAGATACACTACGCCGCCGTAACTTAGAGCGTAGTTTCCGTATCCTTAAAGAATTTGTGCCGCAAGTTACGGCGGCGTAGTGTAAATGTGTCTGCGTAAGGACGCGCAATTCAAATGACTAAGATGTGGGCGTTTTATGTTAATTCATCTTGACCCCACATAAGTGCCGTTTCTTTTGAATGGCGCATGCGCCGTCCGTGGGGGTATCCCAGTGCGCATGCTCGAAATCACGTTGCAAATAGTTAATGCTTTCGACGTGAACGTAATTTACCCAAAGCCCTATTCGCGAACGTTTTGCGCAAACAACGGAAAATTCTAGGCTGTCCCAACGTCCATACTTAACATTACGTACGCCTCATAGACCCAGGGGTAACGTTACGCCGAAAAAAGCCTCACGTAAACGGCGTAAAAAAATGCGCCGGGCGGACGTACGTTCTGAGAATCGGCGTATCTAGCTAATTTGCATACTCTATGCGGAAATCAACGGAAGCGCCACCTAGCGGCCAGCGTAAATATGCACCTAAGATCCGACGGCGTACTAAGACGTACGTCAGTCGGATCTAGCCCACATTCAGGCGTATCTTGTTTTGTGGATACAAAACAAAGATACGCCGGCGCATCCTAGAAGTTACGCGGCGTATCAATAGATTTGCCGACGTAACTCTTTGTGGATCTGGCCCTATGTCCGTATTTCATCCATCCGTTTTCAGATGAAATACGGACATACATGTATCCCTATGGGATAGCGGGTGTCAGCTGATGAACATCCGCTGACACCTAATCTCATCGGTCCCCGCTATGCTCCGATTCTGCAGACGGAGGAAAATCCTATTTTTCCATCCGTCTGCGGATCGGATCGGGTGATGGTCCGTGTTCATCCCCCTGCACAGTGAACCGCCCTGTAATCTGCCGGCTCAGTGGGGATCAACGAAGCGATCCCCGCCGAGCAAGCAGATGAGAAAGGTACGGATGCTCTCAGGATCCGTACGTGGGAAAGGGGCCTAAAGGTAAATAAAACAGGATTGTGCATGTCCAGGCAAAAAGCTTTTCCTCATTTTGGATAGGGTGGAGATAGGTTGAAACACCTGTTGGATTTTTACTACTATCCATTGCTCTGTTAGGCCCCGTACACACAAGAGGATCTATCCGCTGGTATTTATCCGCGGATCAGTTCCAGCGGATAGATCCTGTGGTGTGTACGGCCCAGCAGATATTTATCCGCGGATTTTTTTCGGGCCGATGGATTTCCAGCGGATAAAAATTTCTTAGCATTCTAAGAAATCTATCCGCTGGAATCCTGTCCAGCGGATTGATCCGGTGGTCTGTACAGACTCACCGGATCAATCCGTCCGATCCCCTCCCTCGCATGCGTCGTAATGATTCGACGCATGCGTGGAAGTCTTTACCTTCCAGCGTCGCGCACGTTGCCGCGTCATCATCGCGGCGACGGCGCGGCCACGTCACCGCGGATGGATTCCGCGCAGATTTCGATCTGATGGTTAGTACAACCATCAGATCAAAATCCGCCAGAGGATTTATCCGCGGAACTGTTTCCAGCGGATAATCCTCTCGTGTGTACGGGGCCTCAAAGAGATTTATCCTCACTTCCTGTTCTACTGACAACTATTTACCAGACAGGAAGTCATTTCTCCAACAGCAACACATACAGAAATAAAAATGGTTTGCTTTTGTACAGTAGGGGAATGCTAGAACCCTTGCTAGATTTGCATTTCTGTGGAAGCTTTTCCCTCACTTCCTGTCTGGTAAAAAAATGTTTTTAGGACAGGAAGTAAGGTAAAAAATCCCTTTGATAGCAGTGAAAAATTGACAGGGTAGTAATCCTTCCTCACTCCATACAAAATCAGAAAAATGTTTTTGGCTTGACATGCTCTTTAAACCAATTCAATACCGGGCACTTTTACCCCCTTCCTACCCAGGCCAATTTTCAGGTTTCAGCGCTGTCACAGTTTGAATGAAAATTGCGCAATCATGCAATGCTGTGCGACATTTTTAATTTGACATTTTTTAAGCAGATAGAGATTACTTTTGGTGGCATTTAATCACCACTCAGTTTTTTTTTTTTTTTTTTGCTAAACAAATGAAAAAAGACAGAAAAAAAAAGAAAAATGTATTTCTTTCTGTTATAAAGAAAATTGAGTACTGTCCATGATACTTTTTTTATTTGCACTAACATACAATTTTTCAGGACAAGCTTTCAGGGTGTTACCCCTTCTTCAAGGTCCAAGCAGTACTGATTCACAATTTTTTTGGCAGAATGTTAAAACAAAATAAAACAAAAAAAAAAGGAAAAAAAATTTCAGAGGGAAAGGAAAAAAAACAAACACATACAAATCAATGGTAATAAAGATAACATCAGAGTTAGTGAGATAAGACAGAGGGAGAGCTAAAGACTTGAGGGGGGGGGGGGGTTGTTAGTCACAGAGGGGGGTCATAAAACTGTAGTATAATGGGTAAGGAAACCAATATCTAAATTTAGGCCATTAGTTTTTGTGTCAAAAAGAATTATCATTCTTAGTTCAAACGTTTTCCTTTCCTGGATAGTTCTGAAATTCCCTTTAAGAACTAAAACATTAACCACTTGACAACTGGGCACTTAAACACCCTTAATAACCAGACCAATTTTCAGCTTTTGGTGCTCTCACGTTTTGAATGACAATAACTCAGTCATACAACACTGTAACCAAATGAAATTTTTGTCCTTTTTTTCCCACAAATAGAGCTTTCTTTTGGTGGTATTTGATCACCTCTGCGTTTTTTTTTTTTTCCCGCTATTAATGAAAAAAGAACGAAAATTTTGTAAAAAAATGAATTTTTCTTCATTTCTATCATATCATTTTGTAAAAAAGTAATTTTCCTCATACATTTGGCCTAAAATGCATACTGCTACATATTTTTGGTAAAAAAAAAAAAAAAATTTGGATATTATTTAGTCTGGGTGAAAGTTATAGGGTCTACAAGCTTTGGTACCAATTTCTGAAAATTGAACAATTTGATCACACCTGAAGTACTGACAGCTTCTCTCATTTCTTGAGACCCTAACAAGCCAATAAAGTACAAATACCCCCCAAATGACCCCTTTTTGGAAAGTAGACATTCCAAGGTAGTTAGTAAGAGTCATAGTTAGTTTTTTGAAGTTGCCATTTTTTCCCACAATTCTTTGCAAAATTAAGATTTTTTTTTTTTTTTTTTTTTTTCATACCAATATTGTCATTATAACAGGTTATTTCTCTCACATGGCATGTATATTCCACAAATGACACCCCAAAATATATTCTGCTGCTCCTCCTGAGTATGGCGATACCACATGTGTGAGACTTTTACACAGCGTGGCCACATACAGAGGCCCAACACCGAAGTAGCAACTTCAAGCATTCTAGGAGCATAAATTACACATCTAATCTCTCAACCACCTATTACACTTTTGAAGGCCCTGGAGCACCAGGACAATGGAAACGCCCACAAAGTGACCCCATTTTGGAAAGCTAACACCCCAACGTATAATCTATGAGGCATAATGAGTCTTTTGAACAGTTCATTTTTTTGCAGATGTTTTTGGAAAATGTGGAAAAAAAATGAAAACGCATTTTTTTTACACAAAGTTGTCCATTTATAGGATATTTCCAACACATAGCATGTACATAGCAAAAATTACACCCCAAAATATATTCTGCTGCTCCTCCTGAGTATGGCGATACCACATGTGTGAGACTTTTACACAGCGTGGCCACATACAGAGGCCCAACACCGAAGTAGCAACTTCAAGCATTCTAGGAGCATAAATTACACATCTAATCTCTCAACCACCTATTACACTTTTGAAGGCCCTGGAGCACCAGGACAATGGAAACGCCCACAAAGTGACCCCATTTTGGAAAGCTAACACCCCAACGTATAATCTATGAGGCATAATGAGTCTTTTGAACAGTTCATTTTTTTGCAGATGTTTTTGGAAAATGTGGAAAAAAAATGAAAACGCATTTTTTTTACACAAAGTTGTCCATTTATAGGATATTTCCAACACATAGCATGTACATAGCAAAAATTACACCCCAAAATATATTCTGCTGCTCCTCCTGAGTATAGCGATACCACATGTGTGAGACTTTTACACAGCGTGGCCACATACAGAGGCCCAACACCGAAGTAGCAACTTCAAGCATTCTAGGAGCATAAATTACACATCTAATCTCTCAACCACATATTACACTTTTGAAGGCCCTGGAGCACCAGGACAATGGAAACGCCCACAAAGTGACCCCATTTTGGAAAGCTAACACCCCAACGTATAATCTATGAGGCATAATGAGTCTTTTGAACAGTTCATTTTTTTGCAGATGTTTTTGGAAAATGTGGAAAAAAAATGAAAACGCATTTTTTTTACACAAAGTTGTCCATTTATAGGATATTTCCAACACGTAGCATGTACATAGCAAAAATTACACCCCAAAATATATTCTGCTGCTCCTCCTGAGTATGGCGATACCACATGTGTGAGACTTTTACACAGCCTGGCCACATAGAGACCCAACATCCAAGAAGCACCATCAGGTGTTGTAGGGACACAAATTACACATCCAATTTCCTTACAATCTATCACATTTTTGAAGGCCCTTCATATTTCTAACACAGCATGTACATACCAAGAATTACACCCTGAAATACATTCTGCTGAGTAATGGGTACAAAAAAAAAGGATTACCTGTGTTTTTAGTAGTGCAATTGTCCACAGGAGGAGAGCCCTGATCCAGGCAGCAGGCAGGGACGTGGTCAGCGACAATGAATGGAATTGTCCAGGCAGCAATATTGTTCATAGTCGGTACATAGCCAGCAGTGCCAAAATATTGGTCCTGGTAGTAAGGCCAGGAAAGAATGGGGACAGGGGTAGAGGCTTCTCCCACCCAAATCTCTTTGAAGCCTCCGGGCAACCAGACCCTAATCTGGGAATGAGAAAACTAAAAAATTATTTTTTTCATCCAGAAAAACAATTCTGGAGCCCCTCACATGTGTGAGACCCCTGTGTTCCCACTAGCATAGCAGGGTAAAAGATCAATCCAAGGGGCAGGCAAACAACGTGGTCAAACAGTCCAGGGTCAATTCCAGAGCAGGCAGATGTAGGTACAGTTTAGGGTTAGGCAAAAGAGTGGTCGTATAACAAGCCAGGGTCAGTTCCAGAGAAAGCAGAGGTATTTTTAGCATTAGGCAAAATCGTGGTCGTATAACAGTCCAGGGTCGGTTCCGGAGAAGGCAGAGGTATGTAGAGTGCAGTGGCATAAGGGGTGTGGAGGAAAATGACAGGGAATTTGAATTTTGTTTACCTAATAATTTTCAATAGTGTGGTAACGGCGGAAACATGCACCTAAACAGAGGCCTGGTTGGGAGGGACAATCGGGACAATAAACTGTTGTGTCTCTTCTGACTCCTCCTCTGGCGCACACCCGGCATTTCTTCTGACGGGCTGCACCTGTTCGACGGGGGGGATTTTGTCAGGAAAGTGCCGTTCGTGAAGTCTGCTCACGCAATCAGTCCGAAGAATGTCTGGTGGCATTTCAGGGAACAAAAGGGCGGTGATAACGTCTTCTTGGTAGAGTAGATATGGAACGGGATTCTGTGTTGCTTTTTTGTAGATAACATAAGAGTTATAGAAGGCCAAACTGAAAAAGTAAATGGACACTTTTTTATACCAGTGACGGGATTTTCGGGAGGGAAGATAGGGTTCAATCATCTGGTCATTGAAGTCTACGCCACCCATAAATAAATTGTAGTCGTAGACACAAGATGGTTTCTGCACTGGGCCGCTTCTTTTGGGGACTTCCACGTAGGTGTCATTGTGGATGGTGGTGAGCATGTGGACATCTCGTCTGTCCCTCCACTTGACAGCCAATAGCTCCTGGTTCCGTAAAGACGTCGTCTCTCCTCGTCTCAGCTTCTGATTCAACAATTTTTGGGGGAAGCCCTTTCTGTTTATTCTCACTGTGCCACATGCTGGGGTGTCTCTCCGGTAAAGATTTCTAAACAGGGGCAAGCTGGTATAAAAATTGTCCACGTAAAGGTGGTATCCTTTTCCAAGTAGTGGATAGATGAGCTCCCAGACGACTTTTCCACTTGTTCCGATGTATTCGGGGCATTCGCGGGGATGTAGTTGGGAGTCCTTCCCTTCGTAAACAATGAAGGAGTAGATGTACCCCGTGTCTCGGTCACACAGTTTGTACATCTTCACCCCATATCGGGCCCTTTTGCTTGGGATGAATTGTTTGATGCCCAGCCTGCCGTGGAATTTTACAAGGGACTCATCTATTGATATATTTTGTTGAGGGGTATATAACTGGGGGAATTTTTCAGAAAAAAAATTTAGAAGTGGCCGAATTTTAAATAATTTGTCAAAAGCAGGGTCATTTCGGGGAGGGCACTGGGTGTTGTCATTATAGTGGAGGAACCGTAGAATCATGAAGTATCGGGATCTGGGCATACGGGATGAGAAGACGGGCATGTGGTGGATGGCTTTGATAGACCAATAGGAGTACCCTTTGTTTTTTTTTGAGAGACCCATATTGAAGGTCAGGCCTAAGAATATTTTAAACTCCTCTACGGTCAGGTCTCTCCAATGAAAGGGGCGGGCATAGCTGGAATCGGGGTTGCTTAGAATAAATTGCTGAGCGTAGAGATTGCACTGGGCCACAATAGATGACAATAATTCGTCTGTAAAAACTAAATGAAAAAAATCAATCGTGTCAAAATTATCGGTGTTCACCTGTACACCTGGTTGGGCGGTGAAAGGGGGGATACTTGATGCTCCAGAATTCGAAGGCAGCCACAGGGGGTTTTGAAGGCCATAGGGAAGGCTGGCATGGCCCCTATCCCTTTGGGGCAGAGAGGACACCCTACTGGTGCCTGACCTTTGTTGCACTGCTTGCGGGGTGGACGGCACTGCTTGCGGGGTGGACGGCACTGCTTGCGAGGTGGACGGCACTGCTCGCGAGGTGGACGGCACTGCTTGCGAGGTGGACGGCACTGCACTAGTAGTAGGCTGCTCCACGCCAGAACGCCTTCTTTTAACGGGCACAGGTTCCTCCTCTGAATCAGTATCAGACCCGCTTCCTGTTACGGGCTCATAGGCCGAATCGGAATCGGACAGAGACTCCTCACAGCTGTCATCAGACGCCCATAGTTTCTGGAAGGCCTGCTCGGTGGTAAAAAAAAAATTTGCCATACTGGTGGCTAGTGAGGCTGGACTGCAGAACACTGGTGGGCACTAGTGGCACTGCAGTGGCGCAGGTGTAACTGATGGGCAAATGTGGCACTGGTGTGGCTCTGGTTGCACTGCTGTGGCTCTGGGGTCACTGATTAGCAGGCGGCACTGGTGGGCACAGGCGTCACTGCAGTGGTGCAGGTGGAACTGGTGTGGCACTGGTGGGGCACAGATGGCACTGGTGGGGCACAGATGGCACTGGTGGGGCACAGATGGCACTGGTGGGGCGCAGATGAGCACTGGTGGGGTGCAGATGAGCACTGGTGGGGCGCAGATGAGCACTGGTGGGGTGCAGATGAGCACTGGTGGGGTGCAGATGAGCACTGGTGGGGTGCAGATGAGCACTGATGGGCACAGGTGGCACTGATGGGCACAGGTGGCACTGATGGGCACAGGCGGCACTGATGTGGCTCAGATGACACTGGTGTGGCACTGGTGTGGCTCAGATGACACTGGTGCGGCACTGGTTTGGTACAGGCGGCACTGGTTTGGTACAGGCGGCACTGGTGTGGCACAGGTGGCACTGATGGGCACAGGCGGCACTGATGGGCACAGGTGGCACTGATGGGAACAGGCGGCACTGATGTGGCAAAGATGACACTGGTGTGGCACTGGTGTGGCTCAGATGACACTGGTGCGGCACTGGTTTGGTACAGGCGGCACTGGTTTGGTACAGGCGGCACTGGTGTGGCACAGGTGGCACTGATGGGCACAGGCGGCACTGATGGGCACAGGTGGCACTGATGGGCACAGGCGGCACTGATGTGGTTCAGATGACACTGGTGTGGCTCAGATGACACTGGTGCGGCACTGGTTTGGTACAGGCGGCACTGGTGTGGCACAGGCGGCACTGGTGTGGCACAGGCGGCACTGGTGTGGCACAGGCGGCACTCGTGGGCACAGGCGGCACTCGTGGGCACAGGCGGCACTCGTGGGCACAGGCGGCACTTGTGGGCACTTATGGGCACAGGTGGCACTTATGGGCACAGGTGGCACTTATGGGCACAGGTGGCAGTGTTGTGGCACTGATGTGGCAGTGTTGTGGTACTTTTGTGGCACTGGTGTTCACTGGTGTAGGACAGGTGGCACTGTTGGGGCACTTGTGGGGCACAGGTGGCACAGATGGCACTAGTGGGGCACAGATGGCACTAGTGGGGCACAGATGGCACTGCCTGGGGCACAGATGGCACTGCCTGGGGGACAGATGGCACTTCCTGGGGGACAGATGGCACTGCTGGGGTAAAGATGGGGCACTGCTGGGCACTGCTGGGCACTGCTGGGGATTGCTGGGCACTGCTGGCACTTACTATGATTTGAAAAAATCTCTCTCCTCTCCTCTCACGCTGCAACGGTGTGAGGAGAGGAGAGAGATGACCTGCATGTGACCCAGCCGCAGGGTTTGTTTACAAATGTGATCGCGCCGTCATTGGACGGCGCGATCACGTGGTAAGGAGCCGCGTCCATTGGCTCCTTACCGCGAGTGCTGTTGCTGCGGGTCCCGTAGACCCGGCGAGCACCGGCGATCGCGTGTGCGCGCCCGCTCGGGCGCGCACAACGCAGTCTCTGGGAGGACGTACATTGACGCCCTCCTAGAGTACAGGAACCGCTCTGTAGCCGTATTTTGGCTATAGGGCGGTTACCAACTGGTTAAGGTCTTTTATAGTGTGGTCAGGTTGTAATAAGTGATGTCCCACAGGTGTGCAGAAACTGTCTTCCTTATGTTCCTTGATGGTATGTCTGTGCAAATTCATCCTTGCTTGCAACTTCTGTCCTGTTTCACCAACATAAGATCCTTTGCCACACCTTTTGCATTGGATAAGGTACACAACATTACTTGAGGTACAGTTGTATGATCCCATGATATTGAAGGTCCCATTTCTGTGTGTGACACCTTTGGATAGATTGATCTGGTTGCATAGTTTGCAGCGTTTTTTATTGCAGGGTTTGCTTCCATTATTAGTGACTTCATAATCAGAGTGAAGTTTCCTGCTGATTAGTTTGTGTCTGAGGTTGGGTGGTTGTCTGAAAGCCAATAATGGGGGTTGTTGGAATATTCCTTTCAGGCCTTGTACTCACGGCAGGACATGTCCGATGAAAACGGTCTGCAGACCGTTTCCATCGGACATGTCTGGCCGGGGACTGCCCGGGGACTTCTGTTCGATGGCTATACACACCATCGAACAGAAGCCCGCGCGTAAACATTACGCGGGGCGTGTCCGCGGTGTCGCCGCGTCGATGACGCGGTGTCGCCGCGACAATGACGCGGCGACGTGGGCGGGCCGCCTTAAAAATGCTTCCACGCATGCGTCGAAGTCATTCGACGCATGCGAGGGATGCGGGCGGCAGGACATGTACGGTAGGTCTGTACAGACGACCGTACATGTCCGGGCGGACAGGTTTCCAGCGGACTGTTTTAAAACAAGTCCGGGAAACAGTTGTCCGCTGGAAACCTGTCCGATCCGTCCCAAAATGGTCCGCTCGGGCCAACACACGGCCAAACATGTCTGCTGAAACTGGTCTGCGGACCAGTTTCAGCAGACATGTTTGGTCGTGAGTACGGGGCCTCAGAGTTTCATCCTCTGTAATAATGGGTTGTAAATCTTTGATTATCTTTTTTATCCCTTCTAGTGTTGGGTTGTATGTGGTGACCAGAGGTACTCGGTTATTAGTTTTTTTTCTCTGTGTACTGAAGGAGATTTTCTCTCTGGGTTTTCAAGGCTGTGTTTATGCTATTATTGATGGTTTTGTCTTTGTAACCTTTCTTATGGAAAGAGCCTGCCAGTGTTCTGAGATGTTTATCTCTGTCTTCTGGGTCTGAACAAATTCGATGGTATCTGATGGCCTGGCTGTGTATGATGGCTCGTTTAGTGTGTTGGGGGTGAAAACTGGAACTATGAAGATAGCTGCATCGGTCAGTCGGTTTTCTGTACATCGAAGTGTGAAGCTTGTCATCCCTGATGTATACTGTAGTGTCTAGGAAGTTGACATGTGTGTTCGAATAATCCATTTTTAGTTTGATTGATGGGTGAAAAGTGTTGATCAATGAGAAGAATTGGTTTAGATTTTCTTCACCTTCAGTCCATATCATAAATATATCATCAATATAGCGATAATATCTGTATGGCTTTTGTTGTATGCTGTTCAGGAATTTGTCCTCCAGGTCCGCCATAAATAAGTTTGCATATTGGGGTGCCATTTTGCTTCCCATAGCAGTACCCATACATTGGAGGTAGATGTCATTATTGAAAGTGAAGTAGTTGTGTGTAAGAATGAATTCAATGAGCTGTGTAACATCCTCAGCAGTGTATTTGTGGTTTGGTGAGGATGATAAGAATCTGTGACATGCTGCCAACCCATCCATAACTTTCTGTTATAAAATGTTATAAATAAGTAATTTTTCTTCTTCACTGATGTGTGCTGATGAGGCTTTACTAACGGACACTGATGGGCATTGATGAGGAGGCACTAATATGCAACACTGATATGCAGCATGGATGGGCACTGGTAGACAGAACTGACATTGGCACTGATAGGTGGCACTGATAGGTGGCACTGATAGGCAGAACTGATGTGCACTGATAGACAGAACTGATATGCGACACTGATGAGGAGGCACTGTCAGGCATCACTGATGTGCACTGGTGGGTATCACAGGTGGACATCACTGGTGGGCACTGGCAGGCATCGCTGACGGGACTAAAATGATAATCATTGCACTGATTATAAGCACAGATCCCCCTGTCAGCACTTTCTAGTTACACTGTAATCAGCTGAGTATCTATTGATTGCCTTGATTTTCATAGAACGAACATTTTACTTCCAGATTAACTTTGACAAGTGCATGCGCATAAGATTAGTTAGGATTTATCTTGGCCGAGAGTGAATGAGATTTGCAAAAAAAGTTTCCATCCTTGTCCTTCGTCTTTTTCATATACTCTGGTTGAAATCCATTGTTGAATCACCACCTTTAGCTTTTAGATAACTGAAGACATTTCTGATGAAATGTTACAGGTGTCTACAAGTCCAACTTAACCAAAACTAAAAGAAAAGAAAAAAGATTGAGCAGGTATACATTAAAATGCCCAGAAATCCCCTCCTTCAAAATCTTATATGTATCTGTCCATGCCCCTATGCCACCCACTAGGAGCCAAGCAGCTGTCATTGCAAACTCTCCAGCCAAACCTTTGCTTCTTCTATACATGTGCATTAAATATCCCATTCATACAGAAAGTCTATCTATTATATGTCCCACCAATGAAAAATCTCCCAATAGGAAACTATTTCACATTTTCTCCATTCATTCAAAGTAGAAACAAAGATTTGGCCTGAGAGTATCCAAAGCTAGACAAAAGATCTTTGCAAAAGTTTCACTTTAAAGATGTGAATATACTGAGCCATTTATGATTTACAAGCTTGATACTGAATCTATTATCGAACGACACTTCAACGTCATTTGCTCTAATTACACCAAGTACATCATATATTCAGTATCACTGATACATAAACATTAACAGATACACCTGAAAAGCTAAAATTATAGAGTGTTGTCAATAGATGAGTCACCACTTTGTAGAGAAAAGCATTCTGGGAATGTGTGATCATCCAGGGCTCTTATTATAGTATAGGGAGTATGCCAAAAATGTTCTTATCTTCCCATGTCACAATTATGCCAACCCATTCAACACCAATGGGGATATCCTGATCAGCCAGGATGAAGAAGAACCTGTTCTATAAAAATGTGCCAGGGTGTGGCCGCTTATATATCCCAGACAAAAACATTTATAAGCTCTATAAAGGAGCTGTTGCTACTGTTGGATACACAAGCTGAGAGGACCACTTCAAAATGGCTTCCTACCTCACAATTATTTGCCTTTTAGTCTGCCTACAAATCACAGGTATGTTCTGTACAAACCTAACTCAATGGGGCAATAGAAGAATAGAGGTTCACCTATGTGGTCGTGAATACCAGTCTTTTTACAGATTATATATATATACACATACACACACATGTAGATAGATAGATAGATAGATAGAAAACTATATATATATATATATATATATATAAATATATATATATATATATATATATAGTTTTATATATATATATATATATTATATATATATATATACAGTATTACATTACAGTATTTATATATGCAGTTTACTCCATTGAAAGATAGATAGATAGATAGATAGATAGATAGATAGATAGATAGATAGATAGATAGATAGATAGATAGATAGATAGATAGATAGATAGATACATCAATGGAAAATAATCATCATTTTTATTTATTTTTTTAAATAAGGAACCAAATCTTGATGTGTTACCTTTGTGAATTTAATCACAAGAAGTTATTTTAATTATTGCTTGGTTTGTTGCTGGTTATTTATAGCATATTTACACCATTGGAATGTTATCTCTTTTACTGTGTTTTTTTATTCTATTAGTTTATGTAGAAAGATAAGATAGATAGATAGATAGATAGATAGATAGATAGATAGATAGATAGATAGATAGATAGATAGATAGATAGATAGATAGATAGATAGATAGCATTGTCTGAAAATCTTGCAAATTCTCCCATTTATTACCAATTAACAACCTACTATACATAAACTATTTCTAAGTTAATAAATTAAAAATCTACATTTAGAAATATAAAAGTCTGATTATATGTGAATATGTCTGGTAGTGTTAATGTAAAAGCATGGCATATACAAAGCATAATGACTAAATATTTTTTTTTTCCTTTTTTTACAGGTTGCCTAGGTAAGTAAAAATTGTTCTCATTCTATACTACACAACTTCTAAATTGTTGTATTTATTATTTTGGAAAGCCAGTATAGAAGAAAATTAGTGGGTTTAACCAATCAGTTTTTGCGTGCTGATTCTCCACGGTCTGTTGGGTGTGTTCCCTGCCATAATACTTTGCACCAAAAGGTGTCTCCCTTTTTAATCTGGCAAAGTTAGAAGGTATATGTAATGACCATTCCCTTTATCTTATGCCCCGTACACACGATCGGAATTTCCGATGGAAAAAGTCAGACAGACTTTTTCCATCGGAAATTCCGACCGTGTATGCCCCATCGGACTTTTTTCATCGGAAATTCATAGGAAATCCGTCAGAGTTTTACTCTGATGGAATTCCGTCGGAATTCCGATGTGATTTTGGCCGGTCAAAAATCCGACCGTGTGTACAGGGCATTAGTTTTAGGTAACTATTAGACAGCATATAACATCCTATATTAAGGCAGAAACTGCTGAGTACTTATGTGGACCCTACTTACAAATAGTAATATCTAGACAGAGGTTCGATCCGTTCTCAATTCTACTGAAAAAAATATTTTCTGACAATCGATTTTACCCTCACTTCCTGTCTTTATACAATGTTAGGAGAAATCATTCTGGAGGGTAAACAGATTGTCAGAAAAAAAATGTTTCAGTATAATTGAGAACGGATCGAACTGATCCCACCCAGGTGTGTAACAACAGTGAATTAATATTCGCTGTTGAAACACGGATCCTCAATTCGGCCAATCCAGCCAATCAGAAGCGGGAGTGACACCCGTTTTCCTATTGGCCTAAAAGAGAAGACTCACGATTGTCTGCCAAGGAGGATGGAGGAAACACAAGCCGTCGACGTAATGACCTGTAGAGAGCAGGAGAACGAGAGGCCTCAGAGCGGAGGAAGCTGCCGGTGATAGGGTAAGTGCTACCGACCAAATGACCGACGGACGGACCGGGGGGTGGCATATTGTTTGCCGCCCCCCCCAAAAAAAATTCCACTGGCTGCCACTGCTCTTTCCACGGCCCACCTGGCAAATTACCTTGTCCCTATGTTGGTGGGGGCAAGAGCCTCTTCCCATAACTTTAGCCAGTGGTTGTGAAGGTCTACAGGTAGGGGGTGTATTGGAACCTGAATACCCCTTTTTATAATAAGGGGGCCCCAGGTATCAATACCCCCCAATGTGAATAAGAATGGTGTACCCCTATTTATTCACAAAAAAAAAAAAGGAACATAGAGATAGATACTCTTTTCATTTTTGACAAGTCCTTTACCAAACATTTAAAAATCCTAAAAAAAATTCCCTCATTATCCTGTAAATCTACCATCCTTTATGGTCCCTGCCAATGGCTTAGCACACACGATCAATACCAACAGAACAAATAGCCATATTACAGTTCCCTGAGCTGTCATCAGCTAGCTATATAAGGGAAGTGATGACATCATTAGCCAGATATGGCCATGGCCATGTGTGGTCAATCTCACTATCCAAATATGGCAGTGGTCAATGGGCAATAATGTCAACGCTGTCTCTGTCCCTTTTTATGGTTATGTGGCCAGGGATTCCTGGTGACATCAGTGGTTCCTAGGGAAGCAGAGGGTGCAGTCACTCGCTGCTTCCTTAGCATCCAGTGACAGTGGGATGCTGTCATATATATTAAAAGTAGAAATACTGCTTCTATACATGATTTACAGTTCCCACCAAACAGGGGCCAAATGGGCAAAAGTTAATTTGAGCTTCCAAACAGCCAAAGTTTAGTCTGAACCTAGGTTCAGACCAAACCGTTGGCTCATCCGTAGCTGGGAGAAAAAGGAAATTCCTGTGTATACAACGAGTTGCTGGAGAGCTATGGACTTCCCTAGCACTGACTGGTTTAATGCCATCTAATGTAGAGTAGGGTTGGTAAAAAAAAACTGCCGCTAGTGTAAACCTATCGTTAGTAAAAAAAAATAAAAATTAGGATTTTTATTCTTGTATATACAGCTTGACTACATTACAGTAATAAATACAGAGGCTTTATGCCAAAGAAAATTCTGCTTTTTTACCTCAAGTATGCTTTTTCACTATGAAATGTTTTGTCTTTAGGACAACCAGTACCTGGTTGGCAGATTGCTGTGTTGACTCTAGAAAGTGTAACAATCTTCATCTTTATACTTATCTTATTTTTCGGGGTGAGTACATATTTTTTTTTAACAAAAAGAACAAGTGGGGTCAGTGCATAATTAATTAATTGCTAGCGTGAGATGCATGATGCTCTGGATAAAAAGCAGTAAAATACATTATATATATATATATATATATATATATATATATATATATATATATATATATATATATATATATTACCATGGCTATCAGGGCACTCACAGGACTTGGTAAGAGTTGTTATTGAAGCATTGCAGTTTTGTTGAAGACTGACAAGCAGTGAATAGAAGTGCCAGAATGTAAAAAAAAAAAACACACATACCCACCTAGATGTCTGCATTGATCCTATGTCTACTCTTTCCTTCAGCAATCACTGGAGCTCTGGGCTGAGGGGGGAGGGTGGGAGTGGCTGTCTCAGACTCCCAGTTCGGAGTCAGCTGCTGATTAGGCATGTGGGCGGATTCCAACATTATTGTCGGGATCCCTGCTGAGCCCAGACAGGCTCTGTGATGTGAGCAGACTTTGGCAACAGAAGATCAGAAATAAGTGCGTTGCTGTGACCCACGGGAGAAGTAGGACCAAAAGAGCTTTGGTCCTACTTCTCCTTCCGAAAGACGGGTCTACCAATAAATAATGAAGTCCCATCCTATGCTAGTTGCAGCAGCTGCATTGTTCTTTCCTAGGTCGATAAATTTCCAATTTAAAGCACCATGTGGCACCACTGAAAAATCACACGCCCTTTTTATACTTACCTGAGCCCCGTATCTATCCAGTGATGTCCACGAGTCCCTCTGCCGATATTTGTTAAACATGGGGGTTTCCCCTCACTTTTTGCCCTGCTGATAATGGGTTCACCAGACAGGAAGTAAGGGGAAATCTGCAATGGGAACACATTCAGAAATAAAAGTCTTACAGGAGTTTTAGTTTTCTCTACTATATTAAAGAAGAACATTTTATTTCTGTGGAAAAGGTCCCCTCACTTTCTGGTAAAATGTCAGCAGGACAGGAAAAAAGGGGACATTTTTCAAACTTTTAGCTGTAAAAAACTTACTGAAGTTCTAAGAAAAGTTTTTCCTGGACATAATCTTTAAATAATTATGAGAGCTAAACTCCAAATACAAAATCTTTATCTAAATATAGTCCTCAGTAACCACAGAGGATACAAAGCCTTATAGTGCTCACTAAATGCCTTTCGAAAAAACCCATAAATAGCAGTGGCATCATCACTAGACTGCACATAACACGTGCACAGAGAAGAGCTGTGGGAGGGACCCAGTAGACCCCACCCACCTCTACAGGTTGCCTATAGAAAACTACAAGAAGGGGTGTAGACAAGACCAGTCACCCTGCACAAGGAAAGAGAGCAGCAGTGACTGGTCTTAGTACAGGAAGCTCCTAGGCAGAGGCAACATTTCACACTGGATCACTGCACACATTTGAGCCCCTTTCACACAGGCACGTGTCTGACCAGACCCTCGATTCTCTTCTATAGGTTGCCAAATATAAAACAGACAGATTTGGCAAAAATAAACAGAAGGGGGATCAGTTCCCCTCCGCTGGGCTGGGTCGGATGGCAGTCAGGGGCAAAGGACAGCAAATCTGTTTACATCCAATTGCCCATAGAGGGGAGAGGGCTGTGTCTGTGTCCCCTCTACAAAAGCAGATCGGACACAGACCTGTCATCCGCCTGTTCAGTGAGGGAGCCTACACTTTGATGGTTGTCACTAAAACAAGTTTCCCAATAAAAAACCTGAATTAGGATTCCCCTTCCCACCCCCAAAAGGGACGGCTTTATGTGTTTGTTTGTTTTTTTGCCATACAGTATTTTTTTATGACCTGCCATACTTGGAGTGTTTTTCTACTGAATTTCTATATAATGTAGCAATGACTATTGTGCAAGTGAGAAAATCTCTACAATCCATGACAATTGCCCATACACATAGCTATCATGGCCTGGGTCTGAACCTGCAACCTCTGCTGTGCCTGTCTCCTCTGGCTAAGCCACCTGGGAGGCTGGACAGCCCTCTGGACAATTCCTTGAATGATCCTGAATTGAACCTTTTTTCTCTTGAACTTTGAATCCTTTGCTCCTCCCACAAACTTCCTATTTTAAACTCGCCTTTGCAATTCCAGCTTGCCCCATTATTGTGCTCTCTTCAGCCAATATCTCATTCTTTTCACTCCTGCTGCCGTCCATGCTTCTGCTACCACTCGTTAACGATCTTTGGCTTGAGCCCAACCTCCAACCACTCCTTACTATCTTTTGGCTTGTTTACTGACTATGCTTCTGCTTGATCCCTACCTGCTATATCTGTTACTGCGCCCCGTCTTGCTCACCTCCTAGTGGGGTGATCCTGAGGACCATGACCTGGTACTAACATGCACCTATCTCCACCATGAGGAGGCCTGGTGAATGTTTGAAGGTTAGTGCTTAGACTCTGCACCTCAGGTGGGCCTGCGTCATCTGTCAGGATGATCTGCTTGTGTATTAATCCTGCTGGTCGGTGGGAGTCTCTCTGCTGTAGCTACTAGTCTCCGAGCCAGACACCGAACTGTGACAAAAGCAATCAACGAAAAATCAATGTGCATACAAATTGTATAAAACCTGAAAGAATCTTGCAAATCAATATCAGTTGTCCATATATAAGTCAATATGCGATCAATCTCAATGTGGAAAAAGTCAACTTAATAAATTGTGACCATTCCAATATGTGACCATATGAAAAGACGGGATCTAAATGGAAAAAATCGTCACGTGCACACTCACAATAACCTAGGAAAATGGTACCAGACATCCAATGGGATATTCCCACAAGCGCATGTGACCATTAACATGGATATCAATTCGCAAGATTCTCTCCCGTTTTATACACTTAGGGCTAGATTCAGGTAGGGCGGCTCACTTTTGAGGCAGCGTAGCGTATCGCATATACGCTACGCCACCGTAAGTCAGAGAGGCAAGTGCTGTATTCACAAAGCAAGAGTTATGGCGGCGTAGCGTAAATGGTCCGGCGCAAGCGCGCCTAATTCAAATGAGGATGAGGGGGGCGTGTTTTATGTAAATTACTCATGACCCGACGTGATTGACGTCTTTTACGAACGGCGCATGCGCCGTCCGTGGACATATCCCAGTGTGCATTGCTCCAAAGTACCCAGCAAGGACTTATTGGTTTCGACTTGAACGTAAATTACGTTCAGCCCCATTCACGGACGACTTACGCAAACAACGTAAAATTTTCAAATTTCGACGTGGGAACGACGGCCATACTTAACATTGGCTAGGCCAGCTATTTGTTGGAATAACTTTACACCGGAAAAAGCCTTACGTAAACAACGTAAAAAAATGGAGACTTACGCCGCTCGTATCTTAGCCTAATTTAAGCGTATCTGGTTTCCAGAATACGCTTAAATTTACGACGGCGTAGATTCAGAGTTACGACGGCATATCTACTGATACGCCGGCGTAACTGTATCTGAATCTAGCCCATTGATTTTTCACAGATTGCTATGTGTATGGGCAAGTGTCACAGATTGTAGAGATTTTTTCACTTGCACAAAATTTATGTTTGGTTAGTATAATCAATATTATTATTTATATTTTTTTTAATTGAGTTTAGCACTTTTTTTTACATATTGTATATATATATATATATTTGGTATCGGAATTTTTGTGTTAGGTGCTTTACACTCTCCTTTTGATGACCTGAGTGCAGATTTACATTATTATACCCATAGTTGATCCAGAGGAAGGCAGAAAAAAATCATATATTAAGCATATGGTGACGACACAATCTTCAGTTGGTTTAGCACTCCAACACCTACCTATAGCTAAAATATCAATTTTAAGTAGACTAGCCTTTTAAGAAGGCAAATAAATGACCAGAAACATCAACATCTAAATTAATATATCTAATTATTTTCATTATTTGATTGTTTGGGCAAATTTTCTTCTAATTTGTTTTTCAGCTTATATGTAAATGTTGCAGCAAATGCAAAAGGACGACACAATCCACCATTGGGGTATACTCACAGCATGGATGTGCACAGTAGTGACCCCAGAACAATTCTACATTAATCAATAACCTGCACTGATGATGATATGCCTGTCTCTCACTTCGTTCCTAAAGGAGAAATGACTATATTTATTTATTATAACTTTTCCATTCTCCAATGAGGATAGAACTTTGAAGCTCTGACCATGACTTTTCTAAACTGTCTACGTGTACAATAAACTTTTGGTAATACTGTTAATCCATTGTTGGTTGATTTTTTGATTGCGTCATATGGTGTTTATAAAAGTGAAAGTCTAGGTTCACAAATTTTGCTCGATTAATGCAGGAAATAACATCAAATGAATCTATAACTGATCCAGTTGTGATGAGCCTAATACCCCATACACATGACCGGTTTTCCCGTCGGAAAAAAGAACAATGGTTTTCCCAACGGGATTCCGCTCAAGCTTGTCTTGCGTCACACCAAATTCCAACAAAAAACGCGGTGATGTATAACACTACGACGAGCCGAGAAAAATAAAGTTTAATGCTTCTAAGCATGCGTCGACTTGATTCTGAGCATGTGTGTTTTTTTGCGTGTTGAAATTGCATACAGACGAAAGGTTTTTCTGATAGGATTTTTTCCTGACGGGTAAAAAGAGATCCTGCTCTCTTTTTTTTTCCGGCAGTTTTCTTGTGGGAAAAAGTCCAATGGAGCATACACACGGTGGGAATTCCCGGCCAAAAGCTCTCATCTGACTTTTTCTAACGGGAAAACCGGTCGTGTGTACGGGGCATCACTGTCTCAATAGACAGTGACTTGATCCAAATGACATCTTGCAGATTGTAGAAAGGTTTAATCCAAAACGTGTGCAGATCTTTAAAGATGAACATCAGGTAGGTCAATAAAACATAGGGGGCTAGATTCAGAGAGATTTGCCTATCTTTAGGCGGGCGTAGCGTATCGCATATACGCTACGCCGCCGTAACTTTGATAGGCAAGTCCCGTATTCAGAAAGATTTTGTGGCCAAAGTTACGGCGGCGTAGCGTATATGGGCCAGCGTAAGCCCGCCTAATTCAAAATAGGCTGGTAGGGGGCGTGTTGTATGCTAATTACTAGTGACCCCACGTATTTGACGCTTCTAACAAACGGCGCATGCGCCATCCGTGAAAGTATCCCAGTGCGCATGCTCGAAATCACGCCGCAAATAGTCAATGCTTTCGACGTGAACGTAACTTACGCCCAGACCCATTCACGGACGACTTACGCAAACGACGGAAAATTTTACGCTGTCCCGACGTCCATACTTAACATTGCCTGCGCCTCATATAGCAGGGGTAACTTTACGCCGGTCCGACGCCTTATGCAAACGACGTATATAGATACGCCGGGCGCAACTACGTTCGTGAATCGGCGTATATAGCTCATTACCATATTCAACGCGTAAATCTACGGAAGCGCCACCTAGCGGCCAGCGTAAATATGCAACTAAGATACGACGACGTAAGAGACTTACGTCGGTCGTATCTTAGCCAAATTTCGGCGTATCTTGCTTTCTGAATACAGAAAAAAGATACGCCGGCGCATCCTAGAACTTACGTGGCGTATCAATAGATACGCCATCGTAAATTCTTTCTGAATCTAGCCCAGGGTGTCTAGCTCCAGCATAATACAGTACATGTGGTGAACAGAAATTAAATCATAAAGAAGGGTGGAACTAGCTACATAGTTACATAGTAGGTGAGGTTGAATAAAGACAATAGTCCATCCAGTTTAACCTGTGTAGGTGTACGTGTGTGTGTCAGTGTTAATAATCATTTCCCATATCCCTGTATGCTGTGTTTATTAAGATGCATGTCCAAGAGTCTTTTTTTTTTAATGTATATACTTGCCGCTAACACCACCAATTGTGAAAGAGAGTTCCACATCCTTATCACCCTGACAGTGAAAAACCCCCTACGCAGCTTAAGGTTAAACCACTTCTCCTCCAATCTCATTGTGTGGCCCTATGTCCTCTTACACTCTTAAACATATCGCTATCATGTCCCTTCTCAAGCATCTCTTGTCCAGCAAGAATACATTTAGTGCTTGTAGTTGTTCCTAATTGAGGTCCTCCAGTCACCTTAAAAATGTTGTTGCCCTTCTCTGGACTTTTTCCAGCACCAGCACATTCTTTCTGAGGACTGGTGACCAGAACTGGATGGAATACTCCAGATGTGGCGTAACTAGAGTTTTATAAAATGACAGGATTATTGTTTTATATCTGGAGTATATCCCCTTTTTCTGCATGCAACATAGAGCATTGAATAGCTAGAGTGAGGTAGAGACAAAATGATTGAAGGCAAACAAACAGACAATGCATGTGTAACATGATAATCAAAGTGTAAAAAAGCAATCAGTGCAAAAATTCTCTTATTGCCAACTGGAAGTAGCAGATCCCTTCCACACAGTGGCATTGCATAGGCACCCTCTGTTCTTTTAGCCTAGCTAAGCTTTTTACACAGATACTAGCCCCTGATTGTTTAAAAGCACAGTCACTCTCTAAACCTGTGTCACACCTATAATTTGATTTCCTGATGTGTGTATGATAGGGGGTGCTTTTCCCCCCAAATCCATTGGTTTTATTTGTTTATTTATTGGCCTAGTACAGTAAAACCTTGGATTGAAAGTAACTTGGTTTGAGAGCGTTTTGCAAGACAAGCAACATTTTTAATACCTTTTTACTTGATATACAAGCGATGTCTTGATATACAAGTAATGTCATGTCACAACTGAGTATAAAAGAGAAGATAGGCGCCTCTAAGTGTAGCAATATGGTTACATTTAATGAAGGTACAACATTTAGCAACACTTAGAGGCGCCCCTCTTCTCTTTTATACTCTGTAGCTCCTGCTGGGTTTTGCTTCTAATCCCCTTGTGGAGGCTGCCATTTGTGGATGGACGTTTTATGGTTACACAACTTATAACATTGCTATAATCTTTTTATATGGAGTATAAACTGATGGACCTATGAATAAATGGCTGTGGAACGAATCATTTCAGTTTCCATTTCAGGACTGAGGGGGGGGGCTAGGAGGGGGCAGTGGCGTAGCGTGGGGGGGCCGGGGGGCGTGGCCAGTATGTGTCACAGTGGCTGCCTCCTCCTAAATGTAGTTTACTGTGTCCCATGCTCTGCCGCGCCTGCAGCCATGTTTAGTCTCAGGCGCCCTGTGATTGGGCGTATGGGGTCATGTGCGGTGGCGGGGCAGGCCTGTCCACGATCGCGGTAGATCCTGGAGTCCCGCCTTCGCCCAATCACAGTGTGCAGGAGACTGAACATGGGTGGAGGTGGGACTCCAGGATCTACCGCAATTGTGGACAGGCCAACCCCACCGCTGCACATGACCCCATATGTCCAATCACAGGGCGCCTGAGACAGTGACTAAGCATGCAGGTACATGGCAGGGAATCCGAGTATTATCGCCGAGCAGAGTGCAGAGGCTGCAGAGTGAAGCAGCAGGTGTGCCAAACATGGCGAGTCAGCCTGGAGACGCTCTCCGTCTCTTTCTTCTGAGCTGGATTACTGTCTGCAGCAAGGTACCAGGGATCGGGAGGAGGGCAGCCGCTGACACTCTTGAACTCTTCCAGGCAGGCTGAGCCAATGCTGGGGAGAAAGGAGAGCACAGAGTCGGGAATAGAGCGCAGGCAGCAGGGGGTGGAGGAGAGAGGAATGCAGGAGAAGGAAATTCACAGCCTGGAGGAGAAGAGAGAGAAATGGAGAGGAGAGGGGGAGCAGCCTGGAGGAGAGGTGGAGGGAAGAGAGGGAAGACACACTTCTATATACACATGAATGGGACAAGACAGGAGGAAATCAGTGGAGCTGGGATTGTCACATCCATGGGGGGGACATGGAATCAGTGGGAGATGACATTAACAGGAGCTGGGACTGTCACATGAGATGAGGGGTCCATGGATGGGAGCTGAGAGGGGTCCATAAATAGGGGTACAGCACACACAGGGACAGGAGAGAAGGCATGGACACTTACTGTGTGTTCTATGAACAATGAGATCGGATCTGCAGGTGTAGTATAGTGGTTAGTGTAGTGGTCAGTATAGGAATCAGGTAGGTCAGTGTAGTGAAGTGGTCAGTGTAGTATAGTGGTTAGTGTAGTGGTCAGTGTGGGAATCAGGTAGGTCAGTGTAGTATAGTGTAGTGGTTAGTATAGGAATCAGGTAGGTTAGTGTAGTGGTCAGTGTAGTATAGTGGTTATTGTAGTGGTCAGTGTGGGAATCAGGTAGGTCAGTGTAGTATAGTGTAGTGGTATAGGAATCAGTAGGTTAGTATAGTGGTCAGTGTAGGAATCAGGCTGGTCAATCCTATTGTAGGGAGGGAAGGGACAGGACTCGGGGAGTGCTAAAAGTCTGCAAATTACTTGCCTTGCCCCGGGGCGCTGACAACCCACGCTACGCCACTGGGAGGGGGTCCTGTGTAAATTTACCTTACAGATTTTTCTGTAAAGGTGAACTTACCCTTTAAAGTTTTGTATTTAACATTCAATGGTTAGAGCATAAAGTCTTGACAACTGGGGCATAGCCTCTGAAACGCGCTGCGGCCTGCCCACATTCCACCATCATCTGCCCTGCTTTGACAGCTCACTGCCTCTGTTGCAGCCATAAACACTGCTGCCTTGTTTTCCCTCCTGGCCTTTTTGGCACTGAAAACATTGCTGCTGCGGTATGATCGGCCTGCTGACACTTTGATTGTCTAATGTTCCTTTCATGGTTACCATTCCAGGCTGGATTTAGAGTTTCTAATCTGTAGGTATGCTAGGTTTATTACAATGGTGTTTGATTCTACTTACTCCAGAGTCTTTACATTGTGAGGAGATTCATCCCAGATCTTTCATCAGGAGCTACAGGAGATTTTTCGATTCTTTCATTCATCCACTCGTTTCCCTCATGTTGGACTGTTATTGTACAAGGGCTCATGGTCTCTGGGTGCACATACTTTGAGTATTGTTCCACAACACTTACACGATTACAGGAGGTGTATCTCAGAAGAAGCAGCAGAGCACTTCATTTGTCATCACCAGACATTTCTGTAGCTCTACTCCCGTAGGAGTCACAAGATTGCCATCAAGGTCTTCCCAAAACCTCAGCCTCACAGCCAGGCACACAACAGCCTCATTCACACTTTTCTCCGAGGACCAGTCTAGGTGTATTGCCTCACCAATAGGGATGAGCTCCAACGTGTTCGCACACTCCACGTGCAGAGCCCGCCAGGAAGTCGGCACGACGCTGCGCTTATCCACAGGCAGTGAGACATTTCTCGATCTCTGCAGCCACACATCGGGACAATGTCTCCCTGCCTGTGATTAGCGCAGCGCCGTGCAGACTTCCTGGCGGGCTCTGCAAGTGGAGTGTGCGAACACGCCGGAGCTCATCCCTACTCACCAACAGAAGCTACTGCCTGGGAGGGCAGCGTGCCCCCCAGGCTGGACTAATCCACTCTGGGAAAAGACTCAGAGCTCTGTGTGCTCCATGAATTTATGCAATTTCCCAGCATGCCATCAGAGCCTGCCTTTCTGGGATAGGCTGCATAAATATTCATGCTGCCATCTGCATAGCTTCACACCTATCATCCAGAAATTTCTCAAGGAACCTGAATACAGAGGGAGCTATCCAGCAGACTGGCAGTGCACACAAAGCAGACCTAACTAAACAATCACAACTCACTGAGTACAGTGGGCCAAACTATGCTTTTACCTTACCCAAAATTACAACCACATACCTCCCAACATTTTGAGATGGGAATGAGGGACGTAATGGATTAATTAATTTCCTGACACAATTTCTCAGGGTGAAACCTATCCTGCCGTTTGATTCAAATTAATATGGTGAGACAGTGCAATCAGTGCAATCAGTGCAAGATAAAACAGACCACATCTCACCTTTCCAACGTTCACCAGCAAAGAGGGGCGAGCTATAGCCCACACAGCTTTATTAAAAGCATAGAATCACAAATACATGCATTTGATTGGTTCACATCATACATCCACACCCACTCTACCCACCCCCCCCCCCTGTGTGGCTTGCCCTTGGCATGAAACTCTCATTGGTCAGTCCATATAAGGGTCTTTTCCTCCCACAAGTCCATTCCTTGGAAGGCTGCACACAAATCCTCCTTGTAAGTCCACGTGTCATAAAAAGTCCACTGTCAGCTCAGCAAGTTTCCTCCACAAGCTTCGAGTGAGGGGAAGGGGGAGGGGAAGGCTTTCCTGTTATAACTGAGGAATCTAGAAGGGAAGGTGACGGAGTGAGAGCTGAAGAGTGGAGAGTGGGGGGGATGACATCTGCTCTTAATAACATGTCCTTTTGTTTCTCCATTTCGTCAATGCTGAGTTCATAACTTTTAAAACTTAATTTCATATCTGACAAATCTTATCAAGGAAAATAAACACTTATTGTGACATACCCATACATACATACATATGCATAATGCGTATAAAAACAAATAAACAGTACAAGGAATATAGGAAAGAGAAACATTTCAGTGATTCTAATAATAAAAAGAATTAGCCTGATTTTGAAAATAGGGATTTTATAGGAGAATTACCCCAAAAAAGTTTAATTAAATCCACAAGGACTTTTTTAACCACTCCTATTCCTTTTTACTGGCTTTTAAAATTTACAATTGCAGCAATTTAGAATTTGAATGAAAGGTTTAGCCAGGGGTCAAGTCCTGGGGAAAAAAGTGTGGGAACTTCCACCCAAGATCCACTCCCCTACCAAAAAAAAAAATGATTCGCTCATATGCATAATTACTAAACCGCATGTTTTTTTTAAGCAAGTTCTTTCTAAATCCCGCTATAACTCATGGCAGACCTCTGTAATGTCTCCTGGGAACAATGACAAAAGCTCCCAGGAGACATTGCGGCATCGAGGAAGTGACGGAATACCCGCACACTACCCGATGAATCCAAATACAGGAAGCGGCCAGTAACAAAGGATTACTAAGGTTCGCCTGCTCATGACAGTGACTCGAGTTGGGCATCGCCGCTTAGTGAAGGATTGGCTCGGGCGGCTCGGCTGCTTGAGGCTGCTCTAGTCCTGCAAAGGGAACTGCATTCCTGCTGTCAAAAAAGTGCAGGAACTCCGTTCCCACCCGTTCCCGCAGGACTAGAGCCCTGGGTTTAGCACTGGGAAACACTTTTTTGAAAGATGAAAAGTACATTTTATATACAACTCTATATATCAGCCCAAAATGAGGGTCAAATGAGGGGCAAAGAGGGACAGAGGGACATTGCTTGAAATCAGGGACAGTTGGGAGCTGTGCAACCACACTGTGTAGCAACTAAATTTACCTATCAAAAATATATAACACTTATCTAACTATCCTAGAACCTACATAGGAGGGTGCTACACTTCCTATATGGTAATTTCTGCTCTGTCACAGAGTTACACACATACACTGTAAGAGAAGCATGTATTCTGGTAACCTGTCATTCAGGGTAATTAGTGTCACGTGATTTACAAAGCCTGCTGAACCAGGTAAATTAAACATAACGAGTTTCAAATATTTTCTCTGGATTAAAGATTTTTTCCCCATGGCAATATGTGGATTTCCATGATCTCCAATGCACTTTAGGTACAACTGCAGCTATTAGCATGCTGTTACTGTACAGAATAAGTAATAAAATACAGTATATATGAACTGCATGTTTTAAATATCTTTCTAATATAGAAAAGCAATTTTTCCAGTGAGCACAGAACCTAAAAAAAGAAAATGTATTCTCTACTATGACACACCCAAGGCAGATTCTGACAACGCCTAATGAGTTGAATTGAAGTATTTTGAAAAACGACTGATGTCTTTAATGGTCGCTTATGGTTGGTAAATGTGTATTTTACTCTTCAACAGGATAATGCCGCGTACACACGACCGGTTTTAATGTCATGGAAAAAACAACGCTTTTCTTGACGTGATTCTTGTCAAGCCTGCCTTGCATACACACGATCGTGAAAAAAATGCTCGAGCAAAGCGCAGTGACGTACAACACGTACGACGGCACTATAAAGAGGAAGTTCCATTTGGATGGCGCCACCCTTTGGGCTGCTTTTGCTGATTTCGTGCTAGTAAAAGTTTGGTGAGAGACGATTCGCACTTTTCAGTCTTCGTGCTTTTCAGTCTGTTACAGCGTGACAAATATGCTATCTCATTAAAAAACCGCTAGTTTTACCAGAACGAGCGCTCCCGTCTCACAACTTGCTTCTGAACATGCGCGTTTTTTTCCTTTGTTAAAGCCTGCACACGACCGTTTTTCATGACGTGAAAAACAACAATGTGAAAAACGACAATGTGAAAAAATAGAGCATGTTCTAAATTTTTAATGTCCATTTTTCACGTCATGAAAAATGCTCTGGAGCCTACACACACATTCGTTTTTAATGACCAATTTAAAAAACAGCATTTTTCACGTCATGAAAAACGGTCGTGTGTACGCGGCATAAGAAGTCACTATTGATCACAAGGCATGATCATTGGAAGATTATTTGAAGCGCTAGTCATATTAATTTTTTTAATAAGTATTAGAACTGAAAAATGATTCAATTTCTTTGCTTGCTTAATAGTAGCGCTGTACCTTTTTTATGTTTTTGTTTGCTAAAAGTGGTGTTCTCACTTAAGTTTGCAGCTGCTTAGTCACCTCGAAATATTCAACACTATTTTGTATTGTTGCTGCTAACTTTATCATATTTTTAAAATTGTAATCTCAAATAGACTCTGCCTGACCCAAGATGGACACCAAAGTTACATGGGGTTCCAGCATCCAATCAGATAGCTGCTTCCCTGTGACTGATGATACCATAGAAGGATTAGGTTCTTATGCACTTCCTCCCCCATCGACATTGCCACTGTGGAGGAGCGCCACCTGCAGTGGAGAATACAGACCCCACCTGTCAGGAAGTGCAAAAAAAGTGTAAAGGGGACGCTATAAATTACAAAATAAAGGTGCACAATTACTAGTATATATACAACAACAAGCAAATAAAATTATAATAATAAAAATAAGTCCTGTTGTATGTGATAAATCAATAATATATATTAAAGTCCCAACTGTACAAACAAAAATATGACATAAAAGCTTGAAAATCCTTTAGAAATAATTCTTGCTGTGGTTCAAAACAAAAGTATTTTCTCCAATCGTGCAAAATAAATATTCCTTCACCAACTGGATACTTAATACGACACCCGGGTGTCGTATTAGGTATGCAGTTGATGGAGGAATATTTATTTTCAAGCTTTTATGTCATATTTTTGTTTGTACAGTTGGGATAAAATGAAAAATTATATGTGAAAAAAGGTGCAGCACCTAAATACAAAAAACCTGAATACTAGGCTTGAAACACATGTTTCTATTTGTTTTTATTTCAAAAAGTTTTTTAAAAACATACACAATTCACATTAAATTACATTTATGTTAAATTTATACGGAACAAATTCATCTTTAAATACACTCAACATAACTTAAATATACATGACAACATTAAAGACAACATTCTCGATTTGGGTCTATCTTACACCTTTTTATCTTTCTCCCTCTCCTTTCCTTTATCTTCCCTCTTTTCTTATGCTTTCCCTCCATCCTCCTCCAATAGAGAGAGAAAAAAAAAAAAAGGGGGGGGAGGGAGGGGGAATTAAATACTACGTGTATCTTTATCCTCTTCTCCCTTTCGTGACACCTATCAAAATATCTTTGTGTGTTTTGTTTTATATTTATCCCCAGTGATTAAATCCATTTATTTTTATTTTCCCTTCCTTTCCCTTCCTCTTAAGGGGGAAGGTTAATTAACATTTCTCTCCTTCAAGTCCACTCGTGAAAAAAAAAAAAAAAAAAAAAGGGGGGGGGGAGAGGAATTAAATACTACGTGTATCTTCATCCTCTTCTCCCTTTCGTGATACCTATCAAAATATCTTTATGTGTTTTATTTTATATTTATCCTCAGTGATTAAGTCCATTTATTTTTATTTTCCTTCCTTAAGTGGGAAAAGTTTAATTAACATTTCTCCTCTTCAAATCCACTCGTGTAATAAAAAAAAAAAAAAAAAAAAGGGGGGGGGAGAGGAATTAAATACTTCATGTATCTCTATCCTCTTCTCCCTTTCGTGATACCTATCAAATTTCTTTATGTGTTTAACTTTATATTTATTCCCAGTGACTAAATCCATTTATTTTCACTTCCTCTTCCTTTCCTCTTAAGGGGGGAAATTTAACTAACATTTCTCCCCTTCAAATCCACTCGTGCAAGAGGGGGAGAAAAAAAAAAAAAAAAAAGGGGGGGGGGAGGGAAAGGAGGGAGGGAAAGAAAAAAGAGAAGAGAAAAAAAAACATTAATATTAATAAAGGAAAAACAACCCTTTAGGGAGTGACCTCCCTCTCTCTCCAGAGGTACTAAACCCACAAGCATATCTACATCCTATCTTCCCTGCTCATAAGATCTTGATAGAGCTGGGATTGCTTAAAGTCCACCCAGCCTCTCCAGATCCCTGCTTCTCTCTGGTTTATTTCCCAGTGCTGATCTTCCTCCATATTTCTAACTTTTTCCACTTCCTTTAACCATTCTTGTGTTGACGGGGCCTGTTTTTCCTTCCATTTTTTCGGAATCAATAATTTTGTTATATTTAGTAAAATAGGCACAATTGATGTTTTATATTTTTTCCTGGGTGTGGTTGTTACATGGAACAAACACTGCCAGGGCTCCAAAATAATCTCTACTTTACTAATCTCTTTTATTATTTCTAATATTTGTTTCCAGTATTGTTGGATTTTAGGGCACTGCCACCAGATATGGGCATGGGTTCCCACCTCCCCACACTCCCTCCAACACAGGGGTGAGACCTGGGGGTTTATCTTATGTAGTTTTGCTGGGACGTAGTACCACTTAACCAATAATTTAAAATTCATTTCTTTTATCCGGGTATTTATTGATGTTGAGTGTACATAATCTACCACTTTATTTCTCATATTTTCTGGTAATATTTGGTTTAATTCCCTTTCCCAACTTCTTGTTGGGCATATAGCTCCAACTTCCTGTTGTATTATCAGAAGCTTATAGATGGTTGAGATTCCGTAACCCCCTGTGTCCGTTTGATCCACTAATTTTTCCCATACATTTAATTCACCAGTCCCCCTGAGTGGTCTAGGAAGGGAATCTAGAAAATGTTGCAATTGTTTATATCTCCAGACCTCCCAAGGGGAGGGCCCATATATTTCACGGAGTTCACTTAGTGAGCACAAGACATTCCCCTTCATTACATCCCTCAATCTTAAATAAGGTGCTGTAGTCCATTTTAGATATAATTTGTTGTCCTTCCCCGGAGGAAAGTAGTTGTTTCCTGTTAAGGGCATTAAGGGACTATTTTGTTGTAACTGTGAACCTTTGGCTAGTTTGTCCCAGGTGTTAAAAACTACCGAAGTAATTGGTGCCACTGGTTCCGTCATCCCTCTAAACTGCCTCGGGATCCAGAGAATCTGCCCCAACGTTACTTTAGAAATTTTTTCTTCCAAATCTACCCATTTTTTTATTTTTTTCCCCTGGGAAGCGCATGCCCAATCTATCGCTCGCCTCAAGATCGCCGCCTCGTAATATTTTTCAAAGTCGGGGAGAAAGACCCCCACCTTTTCTTTAGTCTTTGTTAGTATCCGAAAAGCAATACGATTTTTTTTGTTATTCCATACAAATCTCTGTATTACTGATCGTAATGTTTTAAAGAAGGTCCCAGGAATATCTATTGGTAAACTCTGAAAAATATATAGGGCCCTTGGGAGGATCATCATTTTGACTACATTTATTTGTCCGAACCATGATAGTCTATGGGCAGGGTATCCTTTGAGTTCGCTATTAATATTATTCAGCAGGGATATATAATTATCTTGGTATAAGTCTGTATTTGATTTTGATAGTAACACCCCTAGATATTTCAACCCCTTAGTCTTCCACTTAAATGGGTACACTCTCTGAAGGTCCCTACTGTGATTTGTTGGTACCGAGATATTCAAGATTTCTGTCTTATCCATGTTCACTTTTAGATTTGATACTAAACTGTATTTTCCCACTTCCTCCAAAGTTTTTGGGAGAGTTTGTATAGGGTTTCTTAGATATATTATAATATCATCTGCAAAAGCTGATATTTTGTATTCTTGTCCCCCCACCTCTATCCCCTGAATCTCTTGATTAGTTCTTATCGAAGTCAAAAATGGTTCCAAAGACAACACAAAGAGCAGGGGAGACAATGGACAACCCTGTCGCGTCCCATTAAAAAGCCTAAAGCTTTCAGATAAGGTCCCATTAACTTGAATTTGCGCCGTTGGAATAGAATATAGGGCCCCTATCCATTTAATCATTTGTGGGCCTAAACCATATTTCTTTAATGTCTGTAGCATAAAGTCCCAGTCTAGTCTATCAAAGGCCTTCTCGGCATCTATTGATAGAAACAAGGCTGGTCTTCTGCTTTTTTTGGCTTCGTGTATTAAGAGAACAGTTTTTAAGATATTGTCTCGAGTCTCTCTACCCGGTACAAAGCCTGCTTGATCTTCCTCTATAAGATCTGACATAAAGGGTTTTAGTCTTTCGGCCAATATCCTCGCATAAATTTTCATATCTTCGTTAATTTAAGATATTGGCCTAAAACTAGAACACATTGTGGGGTCTTTTACATCTTTTGCTAAGAGGGATATATAGGCACCAAGGGCTTCTCCCCGTATTTTCTGTCCTTCCCCTATTGAATTCATATATCGGTGAAAATGTGGGCACAGGATATCAACAAATTTCCTATAATATAAAGATGTGTAACCATCAGGGCCGGGGCTTTTTCCCAATCTGCTGTTTTTTATGGCCAGCTCTATTTCTTCTCTTGTAATATTTTTATCTAATCCTTTTGAGTCATCTTCTGTTATCTCTGGTAACTTAATTCCCCTTAAGTATTTATTTATTTTATCTTTTCTATCTTGGATATCCCCTGGATCCTGTACGTCATTTACTTTATATAATTGTTGATAATATTCCATACAAATCTTACTAATATCTCTGGTGGAATGTTTAATTTCTCCCAGTTTATTTTTAATCTTAGCTATGTAATTTGGTTTTCTCTTGGGTTTAATCTGTCCTGCCAGCATTTTCCCCGGTTTATTGCCCCATTTATACTGTTTTTTAGCCATTTTATTAAAAATACGTTTAGTCTCTACTTGTAACATATCTCTCTGGGCTTCCCTTTTTTCCAGCAGCTTATTCAGTACATCTTTATCATTTATTTTTTTATGTTTCTGTTCTAAGTCCTGAATATCCTGTAATAGTTGTTGTTTTTGTGCTGTCCAGATTTTTTTCCTCTTTGCTCCCTCTGCAATCAATCTCCCCCTCATATATACCTTATGTGCTTCCCATAGAACAGATGGAGCAATATTCTCTATGTTGTTCTCTATAAAAAAGAAATTCATTTCCCTTCCCAAATCCTCTGCTATACTGTGATTATCCAGAAGTGTTTCGTCCAGCCTCCAAGATCCTTGCCTTTCCGGTACATCTTCCAGCTCTAGGCTGATTATGACCGGTGCGTGATCAGAGAGGGTGATCGACTTCACTTCTGCCTTTTTCAATCCCTCTAATAACAAATGGTCTAAAAAGATGTAATCTATTCTTGAATAGGAAGAATGCACCTGGGAGAAGTATGTAAAGTCCCTCCCCTTTGGGTACAGGACTCTCCAGGCATCTACCAGGTGCTGCTGATATAGTTTTTGTTTAACTGACCTTAGATGTTTACCCTCTGATCGGAGAGAGATGGGTTGGGTATCTAAGCATGGATCAAACACAAAGTTTAAGTCCCCCGCCATGATCACTTTTCCCTCCCTAAAATTCTCTAGCCTTTTCAATACATTTCTTAAAAACAAACTAGAATGAACATTAGGGCAATAAATATTTACCAGCGTGTATTCCTTATTAAATAGGTAACCTTTTACAAACAAAAATCTCCCCTCTGGATCTGACTCCATCGCTTTTAAAGTAAATGGGGTGTTCCTATCAAAACCTATGGCCACTCCTCTAGATCTCTTGTCCGAGGAGTAACCATGCATCCATACTGGAAAACCAATAGTGTTCAGTCCTACTTTGGTGGAGTGTTTAAAGTGGGTTTCTTGTAAGAAGACGACATTTGCTGTCCAACTTTTTAATTCTTGCAGTATTTGATGTCGTTTACTAGGGTTGTTTAGACCTCTGACATTATAACTAATTATTTTTAGGGGGGTCATTTCTCAAATATAAGCAAAATTTTCCTATTGAGGGATTAGCTCTTTTATTTTTATCCGGGTTGACCCAATCGACTAACAACATAAAAACAAAAACAAAAATTACTAAACTACACATTCCTTCTTCCCAATCTCCCCTCCCTCCCCCCTCCCCCCTACATTGAATATCAATGTCGTGTCCCATCCAGCTGTCGCCAAGAACAGGCGTCCAACTGGTTGGGATTGGCTCCTAGGGGTCTCATTATGACCTGCCGGTCGCCGGGTCCTCATCCCCGCTACGGGAATGGTCCACGGGGACCGGCAGGGCATAAGCCGTCCCGCCGTTCCCTCCCCAAACGGACACTCCCTTACTCCCTCCCCCACCTGCAGGAAACTCCCATCCATTCATTTTTTATTCCTTTATTTAACTCCCTTGTTTAAACATTTAAAGAATAGATAGAACTCTAGACCCTCACCCATGGCTGCTCTCTCAATTGTTTCCACTCTGGGGCTTTTCTTTCCCAGTTTTCTATTTGTGGTACTGGTATATCCAGTTTACCACAAAAACTTTTTAAATCTTCTGGAAATCGCAGTATGGCTGAAATCCCCTAGTTATTTACCGTTAAACAAGCTGGAAATCCCCCTCTTGTAATAGTTTTACCAGGGGCTTTAATGCCCTCCTGCGAGCCAGGGTCTCCTGTGATAAATCTGTAAAGACCAGGATCTCTGTACTCATATATTTCACCGGTTCTGCTACTCTCAGTCCCTGTACAACTTCCTGTTTTACCTTAAAATCCAAAAACCTTGCTATTACATCTCTTGCTATACCTGTTGGTGGATTAGTTATTCTTTGGACTCTGTGTACTCTTTCAAAATTAATCGGTGCTGTTGCTTCTCTCTTTAAGATTTTATTGAACAGTTCGAGGATCGTGGTCTCAAGCTTACTATTGTCTACTGATTCCGGCAGACCACGTATCCTCAAATTGTTACGTCTATTCCGATTCTCTTGATCCTCTAATTTATACCGGATGTTTCTCATTTCAACCCAATCTGAATCGATTCTTTCCCTTAGTTCCAGAATCGCATCTTTATGTTCATCTAGATGGGCTTCTGATTCTTCCACTCTATGTAAAACGTTTTGTATATCTGTTCGAGTAGCACTCAGTTCTCTTTTAATCATGCCCTCTAAGTGGGCCATCATTTCCACCATATCCTGCTTTGTCGGTAGTGCCTGAAGCTTATCTATATCTTTTTCCATCTTTTTTTTGTAGTGGATCATGTTGTATTCCTATATCCGTATCCTTCCCCTGTACTTCTGCTAACTGAGTTATTACCTCTGGGGTTGCTACTCCTTGGTCCTCCCTCTGGTCTAATTGTTCCGGTACCAGATATGATTTTATAGAATTACTACTGTCAATTAGGTTTGTTTTTCCTCCCCTTCTCCCCCTTCCCCCCATCCTTCTACCTTCTCTAGAGTTACTAGGGCTTGTTTGGAATATTAAATTTTAATTCCAATTTAGATCTTACTTCTCCTTAGACAACTCTTTGACACTTTAAGGCCTCCCCCTAGTAAGGGGAGGACAATGGGGGGGGGGGCAATAGGCGGAAATAGAAAGCAATAGAGTGGTATTTACCACTTACAGTTTTTATACTTTTTACAGCCTTCTACTTTAAATCTTAAACAGATATTAGAAATCCTCGTTATTACATACACACAGAAAAAGGGCGGAAAAATTTGACAGACCGCCCTCCCCTATCCACCTCTATCTCCTCTGTATTCAAATCTCAATGTCCGTTCCAAAAAAAAAAAAAAGGGGGGAGACAGAGGGGGGAGATGCGGATTACTTGCCACAAAAGTCCCTGTGCGATATTTTAGTCAATCCAGTATTCCAACAATAGCATTTTTACCCCCAAGAGAAAGTATCCTTTTGAGTTACCAGTTACCAATAATAACAATGATTACAATAATTGTCTATATTTTGAGGGCTGGATTTAGCACCCCAAAAAAAAAAAGGGGGGGGGAGGGGAAAGGAGAGGGGGGGGGACTCCAAGCCTCCAAGCCTCCAGGCGGACACTTTCAATATTCAGTATGTCCCATATGTATGTGTGATCATTTAGGAACTATCATTCAGCGGCACATAGGAGATATAGCTAAAGAATCAAATAGTTTCTGAAGAGTCCAAAAAAAAAATTTAAAAAAAGAATTTATTCTCCTCTTATGCTTTAAATCATGCTTAAGTCATGCTGTGTCTTTATGGCTTTATATCTTGTACAATATCCTTTTTCCCCGACCAGCTTACCCCTCAGCTGCTGTCCGGTCTTATCCTTCTTTCCTTGTCTTCCCACGCTGTGGAATGTAAGATACAATCTGCCTTGTTCGAGCTTTCGTTTGCTTGTTCCTCCTCCTCACAATACAGGCAGAAGAACCCCTCCTTCACCTCCTTCACCTGGCCATGTGACACATCCACCGGCCAATGGGAGGGTTCAGATCTTGATGTGTCCTGCACACCCCGGACCTCGAAGCGGGGTACACAGCGGGTCACACGGGGTACACAAAGGACACGGAGTCAAGGGTACACAGCTAAGCAGCCCAGAGGACCGGCATCCGAGCACCGGACCACCAGGACGGAGCAGCGAAATAGCGGGGAAAAGCAGCAAAGCAAAGCAGCAGTAAAGCAGCGGAGACAGCAGCAGAACGCCAGGCAGCACAAAATGACACGGTACCGCACAAACAACCCGGACAGGGGTATACAGTATACAGTTTTAACCGCTTTTTTTCCCAGATTTCCCGTCCTGTTTCACAGCTGATCAATAGCGGTAACGAAAGCAAGTATAGTAATGGAAATGGTAACAGTGAGAGCGGGCGTAGAAGCAGCCGAGGATGAGACTATAATGATAGCGGTACTAGTAACAGCTCGGCTCAGCTCAGCGGTGGCAGCAGCAAGACAGCGGCATCGGCAACATCAGGAGATTAGCAGGATTAGCAGGACGTTAGCAGGACATTAGCAGGACGTTGGCCGGCAGACAGAGCGAGACCCAGCTAAGAGGAACAGCCGCATATGAGGGTCAAACATAGGCATAGGCAGGCAGGTCAGGCATACTAATTGTACTCTAACAGCTATTGCGTGTCCATTTCAGGGAGAGACGGCGAGACTCACGGCCTCACATACTTTGGCGCCATAGTGTGGCTCCTCCCCTCATCAAGTTTTTACCCTGATGCTCCTAAACACATGAAAAAATAAAACAAATAGGTGCGCAACCCAAATAATTAATTAATTAGTGAATGCAAATGTCCTTTACTCCTGAAAAGGAAAGAGACCAACCAAACAAATGATATATTGCATGAATGGTTTAGAGGTACAGTCCTTATAACATTGATAAAGAGGATCCAACTTCCATCCACTAGCAGGGATAATGCAGGTATCTTCAATTACAATCCCACCATCAAAGGTAAGTAAATGGCTGCTTACCAGATCAGTAGGACCCCGCAGGGATCAAACAGGCTCTGCACAAAAGAGTATCCTCGGCTTGTTCCAAACACTCAGGGAGCAGCTGACGTCACCACGCTCCCAGCTGCTCGGTCTGAGCCGAAGCTGGCTGAACTTTTTTTGCTCTAGTTTCTTAACCTTGTATACCAAGAGCTTTTTACATGTCAGTATTTTGTTTCCTTTGAATAGAATAAAGTGACCTTTTTTTTTTACCAAATACTGCACCATGAAGCCTTGTTTTTCCTCCTTATGCACACGTTCCTGCATTTCCTTTTGATGTGGATATCATCCCCGGAGAGATTTGAGACAGCAGTGTCCCCCGAATCATCTGTGGAGGAGTGGACCAGGACTGAGTGTTTGGAACAAGCCAAGGATACTCTTTTGTGCAGAGCCTGTTTGATCCCTGCGGGGGTCCTACTGATCTGGTAAGCAGCCATTTACTTACCTTTGATGGTGGGATTGTAATTGAAGATACCTGCATTATCCCTGCTAGTGGATGGAAGTTAGATCCTCTTTATCAATGTTATAAGGACTGTACCCCTAAACCATTCATGCAATATATCATTTGTTTGGTTGGTCTCTTTCCTTTTCAGGAGTAAAGGACATTTGCATTCACTAATTAATTTTGAGCACTTTTGAATTCGAATGTTCAAGTCCCATAGATGTCAATGGGGTTCTAAATGTTTGCGTGAACGTTCAGTCAATTCGAAGGTTCTGGTGCGAACCGAACGGGGGGTGGGGGGGGTTGGGCACATCCCTAGTCAACGCACAGTGGAAGAAAAAGGACATATCTGAGATCTGCTTTCTCTGCACCAGTCACATCCGGAAGCTGACTGGATGCACAGTCGAAGCTTGAGGATATACGCCGATATGATGTTTACTAAAAAAAAAATTATAACATTACTAGTAGCCAGAGTAATGATACTGGCTAGACCCAAAAAGGGGGAGGGCAAATCATGTGACCCCTGTATCAAAACCATTAGAGTAGGGCTCCAGAATGTTGCTATAGCATTCTTTTTACCAATGCAGAGGCATAGTAACTGGCTTTTGCTTACATAATAAAGTTATATGATGCTTTATATCACAGTCTGGGATCTATTCTGAAAGTTTGGAGCAGTTCAAGAGTTCTTCTGTAAATACAGTTCTGGTTATCCCATATTGCCCTAACCCCATCCAAGTTAACCACTCTAATAAAACAACAACAACAAACACCTGGGACTGGTTCATTGACATGCTGGATGCTTGCGGAATGGCTGTGCAGGACAAAGTGGGAGCCAAAATCCAGCGACCCTCTAGGGGGTAGCGCCACATACAGTAAACAGCAGTGATCCAGACCTAGGACAATCATCCTAAGAGGTAAGTTATTTAGATTGTGCTGTGTACAACGAATTCCTGAAGTTCTACTTTAAATTCTAATTCCAAGCAGTGTTTCATGTTTCTGTTGAATAAGAGAAATCACAGTATTACTTGTAGCACTACCCCCAAAGGAGCTGCTGGTTTAGATTGGGTTTTGCACGTTACCTCTAAGTTCGTTGTCAGGGGAAGAAAGTCTGTAAAAATTGCAATGTCCACACAAGATGTAAAACCTTCAACGGTTTTATTTTTGCTGCATAAAAATTGTGAAGAAAGTGGAGAGTATAGAGAGAAGGGGAAGGTTCAGGTACGCGGTACAGAATGCACAAAAATATCTAAAGTTCCAGTATTCACCACTCTCTCTTGAGTGGGTATTGCTCACCCGGATAGACCCCTCTCACATGGCCTAGCAGCCGGGATGATGCACGAACAGTATGAGAACAGTCTCTGCCACAGACCGTCTGAGAACGAAAGATGGATAGTCAGGGATCCTCTGCCACAGGATTTAAGTCCCGAACTTCCAGCCTTACAGTCAAGAGCCTTTAAGCCGATCCGGCAGACTGTAGGACAGGTAGAATAGTGGATCCCTTTTAGCGAAGTCACCAGGCCTATCCCGAGACATTAGCTTGCCTTGCTTGGTCTCCTCCAGGGCAGGTCCTCCCCCGTTTTTTTTTTCGTTAAGCAGCTTCCCCCACTTGGATGGACAGCTTGGGATGCCCTTCTGAATCGTAGGCCCCAGCCAGCATAGCTGGGCCTACTCAATAGAGATGCAGCCTCTGGCCAGCATGGTCCCGGGGATGAAATCACACACACATACCTCGCGCCAGGAGGGCCACGAGGCGAAGGACCACGAAAAACGGCGTCTGCCCCTTAAGTGTCCCCTCCCGGCATGCACAGCGGGGCACCACTCCCACTGGGCTGCTGGCGAGAAGGGTCACTCAACACACCATGGTTTGCTTGTGTTCCAACATTGGTCTGAGGTGGTAACGCCACCTACAGGCAACAGGGGAAAATTCTATCAAGCGCAACCATAGCCAGAAGAGAGGCTAATTTCAATGGAATTCAATAAAGTCTGAGCCCACTTTTTAGAATAGCGCCCCAGTCATTGGGAGCAGGGCGCTACATACTTATTTTACTTCATTGTCCCGGTGTCTTTCTTCCTGCCAGTTCCACCTTTATTGGCTGGTCTTTTTGCCATACCTCTCACCATCATTATCACGTACAATGCAGGGACAGTGACCACCACTTCTACTGCATTGTAGACGATAAGGTAGGAGTGCCAAACCACATTCCTAACCAAAAACATGTACAAAGATTAGTTATAACTATCTTTTCTATTTGACTTTGCTAATCTGCATACTTGTTCTTGGTCATTTACTGACAATAGTATTGAAACCAGAAGAACAGCACAACAAACTCACAACTGACATTTTCAGAAAGAGCTCAAAGACAGCCTCCCTATTACCTAGTAATTTAATTATTTTTGACAAATAAATAGCTGGATTCATTTTTTATCTTCTTAGATTTTACCATTATGCTTTTATTGTGATGTTGTGCAGAATGTGGAATACAGAAGCCAAGATCTCCCTAAAAAGTAATGTAGCCAGGTGCGAAGCTGCAGCAACATGGAGAACAAGAGAGTGCCCTCTGTCGCTATACTTTCTACTGTAATGCTAATATTTTGATGCACTATCCCCTCCAACCATCAGAGGGCGAATCACAGTCATGCCAGCCCATAGACTTCTATGGAGGGTGCAAATCATGTGAGTTGTAGTTTAAGGCAGCAGCCATACAATGGAGCCAGGTAACTTTGTACGTGACAGTTCCCAGGCAACAATGAGGAGCAGGGGGGAATAGTGGCGCAGCTTTTACTGAACTGCCTAGGAATACTTTGTGCTTTTCTAGCCACGGATTTGAGGAGTGCATATCTGTAACTGGGGTCAGTCTGTGGCTAGCTTGAACAGGGAGAGATTGAGAGGGAGGCCTAGGAAGAGAGAGCTACCCTAGCTGCACAGCACTGACCACAGTAATCGAACCGCACCATTGCTGCAGAGAGACTGGAGTTGTCTCTCTCCTGCTGCTTCCTATAGCTGGACTTCACCTCAGGGAAAGACAGACCCTTCTACAGCAAGAGTGCAGATGCATCATAGGGACCAGTGAGAGGGCCCATCACCCACTATATGCACTGCTAGCAGAACATTGAGCTCATCACATCCCCACTGCATCTGTGTCTTACCTATTCTGCACGTATACCCAGTGCCGATCCTGGGGAGGTGCACAGGGTGCACCATGCCTATGTGCCACGAGCTGAGGCATATGAGGGCAGTGTTGCTAACCGTCCGTTAATTAACAGGCAGCCCATACATTTCAGCCCATTTTCAAACTGCCCATAAATGCCCGATACGGTTAGCGGCGCCCGTAAAAATATGGCTGTTGTGCACTGGCGTCATGTCGCCACATGGTGCGATTTCTGAAAAGAAAGGCAAGGCACTCTGTCTCGGCACACAGGCCACAGGTCAAAACACTGATATAACAGGGGGGTCTCCTGAGGAAGCGGACATCAAGTAACCGCGAAACATGAAACATGTACAGTTTACATACACTGCGCAATTACTGGTACTTTGTATATATCGTTGGTAGTATATGCCAACAATAAGTTGATCCTGGTTGTCACAACTGATATTTTATTGTAAATGTTATGGAATGTTTCTATTTTTGTAATAAAACCTTTTATATTATAATATCGACTGTTTATCAGTTGCACATATGATGCCATTATAGTCCACCATATGCCACCCTTTTCTCTACAATAACAGGGGGTCATAAAAAGGGGGGCAGAGCTGGATACTACTGTCTACTCTGCAGTGCATGAACAACCTGTCTGGTAATTGTTAACGTTTTAGTTCCCTACACTAGTGAGATATAATTTTTTTATGCTTATATGTGTGTTAGTGTCTATAATGCCACATAACAGCTAATCCCCATTATTCTTTCTGACTCTTTCCTATGTCCTAAACTCTGCTTCAATGTGACTGCTGTCGGGGGTGAAATGGGCAGAGGAGGACACTGATGTGAGAGGAGGATGAAGGAAGGAGGCAGAGGAGGACACTGATGTAGGGAGATAAAGGAGGAGGTTGAGGACACTACTTTGAAGGGAGGCAGAGGAGGACACTCATAGCCAGATTCAGAGAGATGGGCGTATCTTTAGAGCGGCGTAGCGCATCTGATATGCGTTACGCCGACGTAACATAGAGAGGCTTGTACTGTATTCACAAAACACTTGCTCCCTTTCTTGCGCCGGCGTAACGTAAAATGCCCGCCTAATACAAAGTAGCAAGGCAGTGGGCGTGTAGTATTATAATGAAGCGTGACCCCATGTAAATGCATGGCCGAACGAACGGCGCATGCGCGCGCATGCTCAGAATTACGTCGCAAATACTCCCTTTCGACGTGAACGTAACCTACGCCCAGCCCCATTCACGTACGACTTACGTAAACGACATAAAATCTGACGGCAGTTCCGACGTCCATACCCTAAACGACTTAGACCAGCTTTTTGGTGGTTTAACTTTACGCCGGGAAAAACGCCTTACGTAAACTACGTAGATTACAGCGACGGGCGCAAGTACGTTTGTGAATCGGTGTATCTTGCTCATTTACATATTCGACATGTAAATCAACGGAAGGGCCCCGAGCGGCCAGCGTAAATATGCACCCAAGATACGATGGCGTAGGAGACTTACGTCGGTCGTATCTTGGCAAAATTCAGGCTTATCTCATTTAAAGATACGACATCGCTCATTTGGACTTACGACGGCGTATTTTTGTAGATATGTCGGCGTAAGTCTCTGTGAATCCGGGCCCTTGTTTACAAAAAGTAGTGGGGCTTGGAGAGGTGGAGTCATTGCCATAGAAACATTTGTAAAGCGAAGGAGTTAGTAAGATGACCAGACCCATGTGGGGGCGCCGGAAATATTTCTGCACCCAGGCATCTGTAACCACAGGATCGGCCCTGCTTATACCTTCACCTTGGAAACAGCATCTGTGCCATTTCTGCTGCATCACTACAACTCTACACTGCCTGCTGATTTGTTAGGGCTGCTAACAAGTGCACCAGTGACTCTTAAAGGGCACCGATGATAGCCTGCAGAAAAACCATCTAAAGAACTGCCCCCCCCCCCCCCGCGTTATATATCCCCACATGACCCTCACAAGGAAGTCAAGGCAAAGAACAAGGGAGCTATTTTACCCAGTGGCTTCTACGGGGGTCGCACTACAGTAATAAAAAGAGAGTTGCAGGAAAATTGAAAAAGAAACATACATACTCACCTAGGTCGATGCAGAATTGATCCTAAACTGAATCTGTCCCCAACTGGCTCTACACTGAGAACTGAACAATCAAAGACTGCTGACCGCTCGGTTCTCGGTCTTTAGAGAGCAGAAAGCTAGTGACTGTCATTCACTGGCTCTCTGCTCTGCCCCTCCAGCACTCACTGGAGCTTTGGGCTATGCAGGCACAGGAATGGCTGGCTCAGGCACTCAGCAGGGTGCTGAGAGGCTGAGTCAGGAAAAAGTGTAGGAACTAGTGCAGTACCCTGTATTTAAGAACATGTGAATCAAAAATAATAAATTATTATTGCACAAGTGTATCTGTACACCAATTAGCTATGAGTAAGCATCGGTTATCGATGTGAAACGCGTCAGCTCTTTTACCCCACTGCTTGCAGTTTTTTTTGGTGTTATAGTTTTCGTTTTACTGGAATAAAAGGCACCATTTTTTACACTTTATTGGAGTGCGGCTGTCCATCATCTCCTCCCTCTCATTTACACAAGTGTATCTGTACACCAATTAATGTTCAAAGGATAAAGCTGCCATTCCTTGTAGTGTCCAACATACATAAATAGTGATAATCGCAATATAATCGCAATATATGGAAAGGCGCTAAATATTAGTAAGTAGAATATTAGTCAAACACTGGCCTACATGCAATCTCCATCACTCCAACAGGTGATCGATTGGCTCGTACATATGGAAAGCAATAAAACTCCTCGTGTAGTATAAAGCAACTATCTTGTTAAAAACAATGTAGTAACTTACAGTTAAAAATCTGCCATCCAGCAAAATTTTAGACCATGGGGTCACACATGGGCTGAATGCTGACAAAATCTGAACTTCGGGTCTCGGCCGTGACTGGTAGTGATGTCACCCGGCTCCTCCCGACACGTTGCGTCACTGACATGTGACTTTATAAAGGGCTGAGAGGCTGAGTCAGCTGCCAGTCCAGGCACCTGGGTACATCCCGACATTAAATTTGTGATCTCTCCAGAGTCTGGACCGGCTGACATCAGGCTTTAGCCCGCTGTTGGCTGAATACACCAGGTTCAGGATTTAGCCCGCTGTTGAAAGAACTAAGTGTCCTCCTGGGGCCCACAGGAGAAGTAAGACCAAAAGAATTTTAGCCATACTTCTCATTTAAAATAAATTTAAATTCTGCTAATAAGTATCCTTAAAAACTGAAACTTATGTAAAAGGACACTGTTTAACCCATCCAATTCCCTTAAATTGTTTCATCCATATAATACCCTATATGTTATTGAAGAATATATGATGCATGGCGTAGAAGCTGTCATAAGACATCATAAATATCCTTCATCTGACATTGTTATATTATATATCATGAATGTACACACCAGCCTGCTGATAAACCACATTGAATGTAAAGATTTTGCCTTGCAGTATATAAGAATTTACTTTTTTCTTTTTTTTTCCTGCTCTGCAATCTCTAACATATATTGCCTTATCAACTATTTAAATAGTTTGTCATGCAATGAATTTCAAATAAAGGGCTGCAAATTGCAAATCTTGAACAGTTTGGTATCTAAAAGTCATGCCATTTAAAATTCCAAGAATGTGAAATAAGTGGTACAGTACGTATGCACATTATAGTAGATATTGAAGTTTCATTCATCCTACATATAGGGATGGAATTTTAATAAAAATTATGTGCATTACTAAAAGCAGCTCAGTTAAAAAGGACATGCTACTCTAGCTGCATTATATGTAGACACTCATTTTGATTAAAAGGAGACGTATGGGGTGTTTAAAAAAACAAAACACATCCATACTTACCTCTTTGCTGCAGCGTCGGTGTGACGCTGCAGCTATGCCACGTTGGCTCTAAGCCCGAGAACTGAGTGATCACATGACGGCTGATCACTCAGTTCTCAGTCTGCTCAGAGTGGAGAGCAATACTGTCTCTTACCACTCTCCCGTCTGAACCTCCGGTGCTAATTGGAGCAACGGGCTGGAGAGGAGGTGGGTGCAGCTGGCTATAACTCTTAAAGGGGTTGTAAAGGGGAAAAAAATGTTTTCATAATAAGCATCCTTTACCTGCAGACATACCTCTTTTCACTTCCTCATTGTTCGTTTTTGCTCAGAAGTTGCTCTATTCCTTCTCTGTTCTGTTCACTTCCTGCTGGTCTGATTTTACTGACCACCGTGAAGGGAGGCTTTACTGCGGTGGTCAGTGACGTGCTCACCCCCTCCTGAGAACTACATCTGTGTGGCAGGACGCTCTCTACGTGTTAGAGACTTCAAGGAGATGTGAATTACTGGGCGTGCCGCAATTCATACTGGGAAATTTAGTTCTTACATGAACGAACGATGCAAACCAGGAAGTGAATGAGAGAACAGAAACTAGAATGCCGGAGGTGATATAGATGAAGGAATTGAATAGGTATTTACTTGTTTTTTTAAACAGAATCATTACACTATTCTGTCTGTCTACCTTGCAGACATTAATTTTAGGCAAAAACATTTTTTCCTTTACAACTCCTTTAACCTTCGCTCTGAAGGCTGACCTGGCCTCCAAGTTCTGGAGCAACTAGCCACATCAGCTGATAACAGGCAATAGCCCAATATTAGCTGAATCTGCATGCAGTTCCAAGATAGATGCACACCAATCTGCCAGCAACTCTGCTGGCACACCAATCTGCTATCTCAATCAACCCCAAAATGTGATTTTTGGTTCTTTTGATGCTCCTATTTTAAGAGGCTTCTTTACCTTCACTGTCATTAGATATATATTTTTTTTTAACCACTTACACCAGGGGTCTCAAAGTACCGGCCCGCGGGCCATTTGCGGCCCGCGGACTGGTTTTTAATGGCCCGCAGGCAGGGCGGGTGCCGCGGAAGTGTAGATCGAGGTGCATGAAGAGTAGCACAGGAAGCGTCTGTCATAAGTTCACTAGTCTCTCATGTCACACTGCTACTCCCCGGCGGCCCCTCCTCTCTTCTCGTCCATCCCCGTTTGCTTGTGACATCATCTGATCTGGCCCAACGTGCAGGGAGCACCGTCAGGATAAGCACTGATGTGGCATGGATAAGCACTTATGTGGCAAGGATGAGCGCTGATGTGGCATGGATGAGGCACAGACGAAGTATGGATGAGCACGGATGTGGCACGGATGAGGCAAAGATTAGGCACGGATGATGCACGGATGGGCATGGATGAGGCATTTATTTTTTTATGTTAAAGGTGAACTCATCCTTTACAGACTCTGTTGAGAAATAGAGAAAATACTATATTAATGTACCCAATAACAACATCGGGTTCACATTACAGTTTGTCTCTTAAAAGATCATCTCTTTTCAGCTGTCAGTTTGTAAAAAAAATGTACTTGTAATGTACAGTAGTGATGGTCATGTCCATCTAGTGGCCATCGTGCACACTGCTTAGCTCAATATTATCACACTAGAGGATATGTACGAGAAACATAACCTTCAAAGGGACCCCAAGGTTTCAAATGCTTAGTGTCCACCACATAGTTTAATCTGGCACTGTGGAAGCCATGGAGTCTAGGTTTACATCTATGTGGTTGCAGGTGATGTGGCTTTCAGGCTTGTTTTTCAGTACTTCTTAACCACTTCAGCCCCGGACTATTTTGTTACTAAATGACCGGGTCACTTTTTGCTATTTGACACTACGTCGCTTTAACTGACAATTGGGCGGTCGTGCAACGTGGTTTCCAAACAAAATGTACGTCCTTTTGTTCCCACAAATAGAGCTTTCTTTTGGTGGTATTTGCTCACCTCTGCGGTTTTTATTGTTTGCGCTATAATCAAAAATAGAGCGACAATTTTGAAAAAAATTCTATATTTTTTACTTTTTGCTATAATAAATATCCCCCAAAAATATATTTTAAAAAATATATTTTTTTCCTCGGTTTATGCCGATACATATTCTTCTACATATTTTTGTTAAAAAAATCGCAATGTTACACACAACATCTCCCCATTTTAGAGCTCTGTGACCCGACCGTGGGACACTGAGTACGATCGGGTCCGCATGTCCCACGGGCACGGTCACGGAGCTCGCGGCAGGGTCAATTTAAAGGGGACGTACCTGTACGCCCTTTTGCCTGTCCGTGCCATTTTGCCGACGTATATCAGTGTGCGCTGGTCGGCAAGTGGTTAAACGCTATTTTGATTAATTTTTGCATGCAGTTTTCATGCATTTTGCATTTTTTTTGCTCTTTAAATACACTGTATATTACTGGTTGCGAAGGAGCAGGCTGAGATGTCGGCCACTGCATCCTCAACAACCGATGAGTCATCAGCTGTCTGCAGTGTTCCTCACTGACAGCTGAATGTAAAAAAAAGAATTGCTGGCAAAAAAATGTGTTTAAAAAAAAAAGGCATGGGGTCCTCCCAAATCCATTCCATACCTGTTCTGGTATGGATTTTGGGCGGACCCCACGCCTTTTTTTTTTTTTATGTGAGGTTCCCTTCCAAGTCCATATCAGACCCAACATGGGGGACTCCAGTCGGTTTTTTTGCAGATTTTTTCCCTGCTTAGTAGTTCGGTCGCAACTAGGGGGCAGCTTGATCGTCATCCCACCATCACTTACCCCATCTAGGTTGCCGGCAGCACTTCCTCCTCATCGGCTTCCCCCTGTGTCTCCTCCTCCTCGGCTTCACAGCAGCTTCCCCTGTGTCTTCTGCTCCACCTCGGCGACCAATATAATTGCTTCTCCTCTCAGCCAATCAGGTCTCAGGACCTGCTTCCTGATTAGCCAGAAGGAGAATCATGAAGACAATTGCAAATATTAATTTGCAATTGTCACACAACTGGGTGGGCTCATGGAGCAGTGCTCTGTGCCCCAAGCCCACCCTTTTTTAAGCCAATTAGAGCCGCTGGCTATAATCATGTGCTTCTAAAAAAAAAAAATACATTGGAATCAATGTGTCCGGGGCCCTGCATGTAGATTAGGGGCCGGACACATGAATTAGGGGGGCAGCGCCCCTGTGCCCCTTATGAATGGGCCAACACTGTAGCTGTATAATATCAGGCTGCTTCTGTACTATAAACCAGAGGTTCTGGATATGCAGCTGGTTTTAAAGGAGCATACTGTATAGGAATGGTTTACATTGCTCTGCCCGCTATCCTAAAATGAGGAATAAGCCCCACTATTTTTTGAATTTGTGATAAAAGTGAGACATGTAAATACCTTCAGTTTTAAGAGGCCCCATTGCATTTCTCTGTAATTTAACGAGAAGCAAGCCATAGATAATGAAAATCTTTTGCAGGAAAGAAAACCGCTCACTTCCCCCATCAACATTTAGTGCTCATGGGGGGAATCCTTCCCACAGTGCTATTGTGTTGTACCGGCAGGGAGCCTTCAATGCCAGCACAAAATAATGCTGATAAATATAGTTATTCCAACAGGAATTGCATGCAAGAAATTTGACAGGCTGGTTATACTGAAGGTGATCGACGGATCAACTTCAGTATAACCAGCTTGCCCATAGATCAGGGGTGTCAAACTCAATTTCATAGTGGGCCGCATCGGCATTATGATTGCCCTCGAGACCATCAGAAGTTGAGTCCCCCACTCTCCTTTACATCACAGTGCACCCCCTTTCCTTATGCTCATGCTGGGAAGAAGCTGGATGCATTGCTTGAAAGCAGAAAGTAAGGGTCAGGAGTAGGACCAGAGGTGGGCTGGAGCTCTCCTGCAGCTGCAGGAGAGGTTCAAGGGCCACATGAAATGGCCTGGAGGGCCGGATTCGGCCCGCGGGCCTTGTGTTTGACACCTGTGCCATAGATGGATCGAATCTTGGCATGATCCCTGCTGACACCCACCACTGTCTTCCCCGGAGGCGATTGTTCACCGGCTTTGGCTCTCTTGCACCGCCATCTTGCTTAACAGAGCTGGCTGTGAGTTAATTTAGCCTTGGAGCTAGATCCCCATTGAGCATTCATGAGGCATAGCAACAATATATGACTGGCCCCGCAGGGTCCTGGGAATGTGACATCACAAGTGGGGGGGGGGGGGTCACCTGATGTAATTCTCTCCTAGACGAGAATTGAGGAAGTGGGAACGTAAAGTGGGAAGATGTGGAAACATGTAAAAAAGGTACCCGCGCATTAAAAAAAAATGCTAATATTTATTAGAGGCAGAGGGAAGAAAGGGGTTTAACAGCACTTTCACTTTGGAGTGAGGGTCCCTTTAATTTGTTTTTTTTGGTTCCTTTCTAACGGTAACACAGTTGCAGTCTTTGAGTGATTGTTTCAACTTTTTAGCTAGCGTTCCATATATTTTGAACCATGCACACAATGGTGTTAATAATTGTTGAGCATACACATAGAGGTCAGAGATTATCGGTAGTACTTAGAAAGTTCTCCCACAGACATACTTCTAATTCAGATGCCTAACAAAAGAGATGTGATAAAGGACCAACCCTTTTGTCCTTTACAGTATATACACAATTTTCTCGCTGACCAAAAGGTTTTTAGCTCTGTTGCACATGGGAGAGAAAGACATAAGAGATGGGATTAAAGCTCGGAGCAATCTTCCTTCTGGTCTTGGGAATCACTGGTAAGGAATTCCAGAATTATTAGAATGAAAGTGGTTTATGGTGAAGAACATTTGTTTTATATTAGTTTTATTTTTGCTTTTTTTTTTTCAAGGGCTTTCCACTTGTATAAAGAAAGTTAGAAGTGGGTGACTCTTTTCTAGCAGTGGATTAATTTTTCAAAAATTTACCACCAGTGTGTTTTTTAAGGCTACATGATAGTGGCTACAATGCCATTTACTGTAATGGAGCTGGAGCTGCATTATGCTGAAAAAAATAAAAAAAACATTGAAGTCTTTACATAGACTTGTTGCTGTTTCCACCATGGAACAGCTGAGTGCTTACAAATCAGTATCCTTCAGCAAAATGTGATCTTTCAGCACAGTGACCTAAAATGACTCTAAGCTCTGTTTTAAAAAAATAAAAAAAAATCAATTCAAGTAGGCTAACTTAGAGGGTAATTCCACTATCCTGGAAAAAAAATTGCAAAACAAATTATAATAATATACAATTGCAACTAAAGTCATATTGTAATTGAATGTTATTACAAATTAGATTTCTTTTTCAATCTGCAGCTCTGTAATTTTCTGTAAAATGAAATATGGCTATCTGGAAGTGTTCTGTACATAGATGGTGTACAGACGCCCCCCTGAAAATTTAATTTCCTGCTAAAAGGGGTTGTAAAGGTAAAAAAAATTCCCCTAAATAGCTTCCTTTACCTTAGTGCAGCTCTCCTTCACTTACCTCATCCTTCGATTTTGCTTTAAAAGTCCTTATTTCTTCTGAGTAATCCTCACTTCCTGTTCTTCTGTCTGTAACTACACACCGTAATGCAAGGCTTTCTCCCTGGGGTGGAGAAAGCCTCCTGAGGGGGGAGGGGGCGAGCGGTAGTGTCAGGACGCCCACTAACACACAGCTCCTTTCTCTATCTGCAAAGTAGAGAGTGTCCTGACTTGCCTGCTCGCCTCCTCCCCCCTCAAGAGGCTTTCTCCACATCAGGGAGAAAGCGTTGCATTATGGTGTGGAGTTACAGACAGAAGAACAGGAAGTGAGGATTTCTCAGAAGAAATGAGGACATTTAAAAGCAAAATCCAAGGATGAGGTAAGTGAAGGAGCACTGCACTAAGGTAAAGGAAGCTATTTAGGGGATTTTTTTTTACCTTTACAACCCCCTTTAGCAGGAAATGACATTTTCAGTGGGGCGTCTGTACACCATCTATGTACAGAACACTTCCAGATAGCCATATTTAATTTTACAGAAAATTACAGTGGAGTTATATGGGGGTGGCCGTAAAGTTTTTGTTTGCCAGTGTCCAAATTTCATGAGGACATTAGTATAACAAAAATGTCTATGAATTACTATATTCCTGTGTCTTTCAATTGACTTGATGATAAGTACAAAAATAAAAAGATAAATCCAACAAAGTGATGAAAATAAAAATAATAATAATATCAATAATAATAGTTCTTGCTGTTAATATTGTTGTCATTAATATTTCGTCGTGCTATGTGTCAAACCCAGTGCTGTCTTAACAAATGTAATTCCCTATGCAGGGGTAGTGTGTTACTTCAAATAAACCCTCAAATCCTCCTTGATTAAACAAAAAAACAATAGTAATAACCAGTTTGTAAATACATTTCATAGATAAAGTGCTAGTTCATGCAGTCTTCATATCTTCTAAAGTGCAATCCGTGCTCCACATAATGTGCAGATAAGGGCAATCAGTTGTTGTGCTCCCCTCCTCATGTGCCCTCACTCACCAACTCTCAATATGTATTGTGCCTGTCAGTATAAGGCAATCCTTGGAATCCTCAGAATCCAGTGTTGTATCCCCAGCCGTTCTCGTGTGGCCCGCAGAGACAATCTTTCAGTGTTGGCATGTAAGAAGAAAAATCAGGAGATATCCATAGCATAATCCTGTTTATATAAAAAAAAATATATTAAAATCCAAATTGGACACTCACAAAATAAACTCTTATATAAAGCATAAAATGCCAGCTTGGAACACAACTCTGCGGTGTGCTCTCCAAAGACCGGACGTGACGTCACCAGTGGTTCCAAAGAGGCCTGCAATGTCCCCCTCCTCAAGAAGGCACATGTACAAGCCCGCCTGAAGCTTGCCAATGAACATCTAAATGGGGGGAAAGTGAAGTGTTTTTTTTTTCTGGATTTTTGGTTGATATTCTGTCTCTTTTAACCACTTGACAACTGGGCACTTAAACACCCTTAATAACCAGACCAATTTTCAGCTTTCGGTGCTCTCACATTTTGAATGACAATAACTCTGTAACCAAATGAAATTTTTGTCCTTTTTTTCCCACACATAGAGCTTTCTTTTGGTGGTATTTGATCACCTCTGCGGTTTTTATTTTTTCCGCTATAAATGAAAAAAGAAAGAAAATTTTGTAAAAAAAATGAATTTTTCTTCATTTCTATTATAACATTTTGCAAAAAGTAATTTTTTTCATAAATTTGGCCTAAAATGTATACTGCTACATATCTTTGGTAAAAAAAAAAAAAAAAAATTTGGATATTATTTAGTCTGGGTGAAAGTTATAGGGTCTACAAGCTTTGGTACCAATTACTGAAAATTGATCAATTTGATCACACCCGATGTACTGACAGCCTCTCTCATTTCTTGAGACCCTAACATGCCAGAAAAGTACAAATACCCCCCAGATGACCCCTTTTTGGAAAGAAGACATTCCAAGGTATTTAGAAAGAGGCATGGTGAGTTTTTAGAAGTTGTAATTTTTTCCCACAATTCTTTGCAAAATCAAGATTTTTTTTTTTATTTTTTTTTTTTTCACAAAATGTTCATATTCGCCGGTTATTTCTCACACACAGCATATGCATAACACTAATTACACCCCAAAACACATTTTGCTATTCCTCCCGAGTATGGCGATACCACATGTGTGAGACTTTTACACAGCGTGGCCACATACAGAGGCCCGACATGCAGGGAGCACCATCAGGCGTTCTGGAACACCCAGACCAATTCTGACATTCCTCTCCTACATGTAAAAATCATAATTTATTTGCTAGAAAATTACATAGAACCCCAAAACATTATATATGCTTTTTTAGCAAAAACCCTAGAGAATACAATGGCGGTCGTTGCAACTTTTTATCGCACATGTTATTTTCGCAGCAATTGTTCGAATGCGTTTTTTTGGAAATAAAACGGTTTTGTGCTTTTAAAAAAAAAAAAACATTAAAGTTAGCCCAATGTTTTTGCATAATATGAAAGATGAAGTTACGCCGAGTCAATAGATACCCAACATGTCACCCTTCAATATTGCACACGCTTGTGGAATGGCGCCAAACTTCGCTACTTAAAAATCCCCATAGGCGACGCTTTAAATATTTTTACTGGTTACATCTTTTTAGTTGGAGAAGAGCTCTAGGGCCAAAAGTATTGCTCTTGCTCCAACGTTCGCAGCGATACCTCACATGTGTGGTTTGAACACCGTTTTCATATGTGGGCGGGACTTACGTGTGCGGTCGCTTCTGTATACGAGCACGCAGGAACAGGGGCGCTTTAAAAAAAAATATATTTTTATTGTTCATTTCACTTTATTTATTTTAGTTTGATACGTTTTTCCCCAAAAATAAATGTTTTGATCACTTTTATTCCTATTACAAGGAATGTAAACATCCCTTGTAATTGGAATATAGCATGACAGGTCCTCTTTACAGTGAGATGTGGGGTCAATAAGACCCCACATCTCACCTCTAGGCTGGGAAGCCTGAAAAAAAATAAAAAAAAATAAAACGATCCTGGTTTCGATCGTAGCGGTGAGTCAGAAGAGGCACCGGAGGGCGAAGGGAGTGGGGATGTCCCCTTTCGCCTCCCGTAAGAACAATCAAGAGGCGGAACAGCCGACATGATTGTTCTTATGGTGTAGGGAATCGCCGGCTGAAAAAAATGATATCTGAATGATGCCTGTAGCTGCAGGCATCATTCAGATATCCCTGCACAAAGTCAAGGACGTCATGACGGCCGGCGGGCGGGAAGTGGTTAAAACGCATTTTTTTCCCAGAGTATTTTCTGGGTACTGCAGAGTATTAGCCGGGGTATTGCAGAGTATTGGTGTTGGGGTATTGCAGAGTATTGGTGTTGGGGAATTGCAGAGTATTGGTGCGGGGGTATTGCAGAGTATTGGTGTGGGGGTATTGCAGAGTATTGGTGCGGGGGTATTGCAGAGTATTGGTGCGGGGGGTATTGCAGAGTATTGGTGCGGGGGTATTGCAGAGTATTGGTGCGGGGGTATTGCAGAGTATTGGTGCGGGGGTATTGCAGAGTATTGGTGCGGGGGTATTGCAGAGTATTGGTGCGGGGGTATTGCAGAGTATTGGTGTTGGGGAATTGCAGAGTATTGGTGTGGGGGTATTGCAGAGTATTGGTGCGGGGGTATTGCAGAGTATTGGTGCGGGGGTATTGCAGAGTATTGGTGCGGAGGTATTGCAGAGTAATTGCGCAGAGTAATTGTGCAGGGGTATTGCAGAGTATTGCCGGGGAGTAATGCAGAGTATTGCCGGGGAGTAATGCAGAGTATTGCCGGGGAGTAATGCAGAGTATTGCCGGGGAGTAATGCAGAGTATTGCGCAGGGGAGTAATGCAGAGTATTGCGCAGGGGAGTAATGCAGAGTATTGCGCAGGGGGGTATGCAGAGTATTGAGCAGGGGGTGGTATGCAGAGTATTGCGCAGGGGGTGGTATGCAGAGTATTGCGGAGGGGGGTATGCAGAGTATTGCGCAGGGGGGTATGCAGAGTATTGCGCAGGGGGGTATGCAGAGTATTGCGCAGGGGGGTATGCAGAGTATTTTGCAGGGGAGTAATGCAGAGTATTGCGCAGGGGGGTATGCAGAGTATTGAGCAGGGGGGGTATGCAGAGTATTGCGCAGGGGGGGTATGCAGAGTATTGCGCAGGGGGTGGTATGCAGAGTATTGCGCAGGGGGGTATGCAGAGTATTTCGCAGGGGGGTATGCAGAGTATTGCGCAGGGGGGTATGCAGAGTATTGCGCAGGGGAGGTATGCAGAGTATTGCGCAGGGGGGTATGCAGAGTATTGCGCGGGGGGGGGTATGCAGAGTATTTCGCAGGGGGGGGGTATGCAGAGTATTTCGCAAGGGGGGTGTGCAGAGTATTGCGCAGGGGGGTATGCAGAGTATTGCGCAGGGGGGTATGCAGAGTATTTCGCAGGGGGGTATGCAGAGTATTGCGAAGGGGGGTATGCAGAGTATTGCGCAGGGGGGTATGCAGAGTATTGCGCAGGGGGGTATGCAGAGTATTGCGCAGGGGGGGTATGCAGAGTATTTCGCAGGGGGGGGTATGCAGAGTATTTCGCAGGGGGGGGGTATGCAGAGTATTTCGCAGGGGGGGGTATGCAGAGTATTGCGCAGGGGGGTATGCAGAGTATTTTGCAGGGGAGTAATGCAGAGTATTGCGCAGGGGGGTATGCAGAGTATTGAGCAGGGGGGGTATGCAGAGTATTGCGCAGGGGGGGTATGCAGAGTATTGCACAGGGGGTGGTATGCAGAGTATTGCGCAGGGGGGCATGCAGAGTATTTCGCAGGGGGGTATGCAGAGTATTGCGCAGGGGGGGTATGCAGAGTATTGCGCAGGGGAGGTATGCAGAGTATTGCGCAGGGGGGTATGCAGAGTATTGCGCGGGGGGGGTATGCAGAGTATTTCGCAGGGGGGGGTATGCAGAGTATTTCGCAGGGGGGGTGTGCAGAGTATTGCGCAGGGGGGTATGCAGAGTATTGCGCAGGGGGGTATGCAGAGTATTTCGCAGGGGGGTATGCAGAGTATTGCGAAGGGGGTATGCAGAGTATTGCGCAGGGGGGTATGCAGAGTATTGCGCAGGGGGGTATGCAGAGTATTGCGCAGGGGGGGTATGCAGAGTATTTCGCAGGGGGGGGGTATGCAGAGTATTTCGCAGGGGGGGGGGGTATGCAGAGTATTTCGCAGGGGGGGGTATGCAGAGTATTTCGCAGGGGGGGTATGCAGAGTATTGCGCAGGGGGGTATGCAGAGTATTGCGCAGGGGGGTATGCAGAGTATTGCGCAGGGGGGGTATGCAGAGTATTTCGCAGGGGGGGGTATGCAGAGTATTTCGCAGGGGGGGGGGTATGCAGAGTATTTCGCAGGGGGGGGTATGCAGAGTATTGCGCAGGGGGGTATGCAGAGTATTTTGCAGGGGAGTAATGCAGAGTATTGCGCAGGGGGGTATGCAGAGTATTGAGCAGGGGGGGTATGCAGAGTATTGCGCAGGGGGGGGATGCAGAGTATTGCACAGGGGGTGGTATGCAGAGTATTGCGCAGGGGGGCATGCAGAGTATTTCGCAGGGGGGTATGCAGAGTATTGCGCAGGGGGGGTATGCAGAGTATTGCGCAGGGGAGGTATGCAGAGTATTGCGCAGGGGGGTATGCAGAGTATTGCGCAGGGGGGGTATGCAGAGTATTTCGCAGGGGGGGGGTATGCAGAGTATTTCGCAGGGGGGGTGTGCAGAGTATTGCGCAGGGGGGTATGCAGAGTATTGCGCAGGGGGGTATGCAGAGTATTTCGCAGGGGGGTATGCAGAGTATTGCGAAGGGGGTATGCAGAGTATTGCGCAGGGGGGTATGCAGAGTATTGCGCAGGGGGGTATGCAGAGTATTGCGCAGGGGGGGTATGCAGAGTATTTCGCAGGGGGGGGGTATGCAGAGTATTTCGCAGGGGGGGGGTATGCAGAGTATTTCGCAGGGGGGTATGCAGAGTATTTCGCAGGGGGGGTATGCAGAGTATTGCGCAGGGGGGTATGCAGAGTATTGCGCAGGGGGGTATGCAGAGTATTGCGCAGGGGGGTATGCAGAGTATTGCGCAGGGGGGTATGCAGAGTATTGCACAGGGGGGTATGCAGAGTATTGCCGGGGGTATGCAGAGTATTGCGCAGGGGGGGTATTGCAGAGTATTGTAGGGGGTATGCAGAGTATTGCAGAGTGTATTGCACAGTATTGCAGAGTGTATTGCACGGTATTGCAGGGGGTTTCAGGGATGGCTGAGCAGGGATGGATGGATCTGTGACTGCAATAGTCACAGATCCATCCACAGCGCTGCTGACACCCGCGCTCCCCCCTCTCACACTGTACCGCTCGGTACAGAGAGAGGAGGGAGGAACCGGCGTCATCAAAAGACGCCGGTTTGTTTACATGTGATCGCTCCGTCATTGGACGGAGCGATCACATGGTAAACGGCCGCTATCAGCGGCCGTTTACCGCGATTCGTGATCGGCCGGGTCCTCTGGACCCGGCGGTCACGGATGTTCCCGTGTGCGCGCCCCAGGGGACGCGCGGGAGAGAGACTCTGGGAGGACGTACATTGACGCCCTCCTAGAGTTAACCACCCGCCCTGTAGACGTATATTGTCTATGGGGTGGTTACCAAGTGGTTAATTATAGACCCTTTAAGTGGGCAAACTTATAAAATATGCAGGGGTTCAAAAAAATTCCCCACTGTTATATATATATATATATATATATATATATATATATATATATAAATATACATATACAGTATCTCACAAAAGTGCATACACCCCTCACATTTTTGTAATTATTTTATTATATCTTTTCATGTGACAACACTGAAGAAATGACACTTTGCTACAATGTAAAGTAGTGAGTGTACAGCTTGTATAACAGTGTACATTTGCTTTCCCTCAAAATAACTTAACACACAGCCATTAATGTCTAAACCACTGGTAACAAAAGTGAGTACACCCCCTAAGTGAAAATGTCCAAATTGGGCCCAAAGTGTCAATATTTTGTGTGGCCACCATTATTTTCCAGCACTGCCTTAACTCTCTTAAAGCGGTAGTTCACCCCCCCCCCCCCCGACACATTTTACCATCGAGACAGGCATTGTAGAGCGAGCTACAGTATGCCTGTCCCGATTTTTTTAACCCCGGACTCACCTTGTAATCCGACATCGTAGATTTCGTCTGCCGCGGGGAATGGGCGTGCCTATGGAGAGGGAGGATGATTGACGGCCGGCCCTGGCACGTCACTCTCCCCGAAGACAGCCGGAGTAGGTCTCGGCTCTTCACGGCGCCTGCGCACAGGCTATGCGCACGCGTCGTGAAGACCAAGCCTATTTCGGCTATTTCCGGAGAAGCGTGACGCGCCAGAGCCGGCCGTCAATCATCCTCCGTCTCCATAGGCACGCCCATTCCCCGGTATCTTCGATGGACGACTACAAGGTGAGTACGGGGGTAAAAAATTCGGGACAGGCATACTGTAGCTCGCGCTACAATGCCTGATTTTAAGGTAAAAGAAAAAAAATATTATTTTTTTTGGTCGATAGGGTGAACCCCCGCTTTAAGCATATTTACTGGAGCTTTACAGGGTGCCACTGGAGTCCTCTTGCACCCCTCCATGATGACATCACAGAGCTGGTGGATGTTAGAGACCTTGCGCTCCTCCACCTTCCGTTTGAGGATGCCTTTTTTGGGGGGAACCTGCAAGGTAAAGTCATAATCTGCTTCTATGCATCGCATACCAGCAGATTATGGTAAATTTACCTTAAAATGAAGCCCTCCCGTGCCGAGAAGTCAGCGCTGCAGGGGCTCCCATCTTCACCCATCTTGCCTCCAGGTGACAGCTCCGGGCAGTCACAGAGCCGAAGTCCGCGATGACGTCATTCCGGCGCTTGCGCATGGGAGACACTGTTCACGGCACAGGGCTCTGAAGGAACAGCACGGGTGGCCGTTCCTTCAGAGCACATGTGCCAGTGGTGTCACTGGCTGCATGTAATGTAAATATCTCCAAAATTATGCACATTTAGGAGATATTTACACTTCCTATAGATAAGCCTTATTATAGGCTTACCTATAGGCAAAAGCAAAAGATGGAAGTTTATTTCTACTTTAATTCGTTTTAGATTATTATTTTAAAAAATTGTTCAACAAGCAACAATTAATTTTTTTGGGATGATTTCAATATTTGTCTATGTTGTAAAGATCATTGGCAAGACTATTATGTCAGGGTCTGTAAATAAAATTAAGAGCTGCCTAGGGAGTAGTGAAAGCATTTATGAGTTTGTCCTTTAGATAGAACTATAGGTATCCAAAATGTCAAAAGCACGGTCCGTCATTAGCATGGTTAAATTGTAGATATGACTATTATGTGATTACCTAGACTCACATGATTGGATCGGAAAAAGTAAACAGATAAAAAGATTTAACAAACTAACTTAAACTAACTAGCTCCTGTGTCCGAAAAACCTATTTAAATAGGTATACCTTTCTCTAGCAATTGGACATAATGCCGCCGTAGCGTATCTCCTTTACGCTATGCCGACGCAGCGCAGAGAGGCAAGCATTAAATTCACAAAGCCAATGCTGCCAAAACTGCGCTGGGTTTCCAAGGCGTAAGTCGGCGTAAGTTGTAGTGGGCGTGAGCCATGCTAATGAGGCGTGACCCCATGCAAATGATGGGCCAAGCGTCAGACAGATACGCATGACCAACTGCGCATGTGCCGTCCCGTGGACGCATCCCAGTGCGCATGTTCAGAATCACGTCGGAACGACTCCCTAAGATACGTCGGATCACTGCCTACGGCGTGAATGTATCCTACGCCCAGCCATATTCACAACGTAAACTACGTAAAATACGTCGGCTTGTGTTCCCTGGTGCAGCCCTTTGCATGGATGCTGCTGAGTTACACCTCCTTTATGGGGCATAACTTTACGCCGGACGTAGAACTTTACGCGCACTGCGTATCTCCCTTATTTACATATTTGAATCGAAAATCCATGGGAGCGCCAAATGTGTCCAGTGTAAATATGCGCTCACTCTACGCCGGCGTAGGCAAGTTACGTCAGTGTAATGAAGCCTGTTTTTAGGCGTATCTTAGTTTTGTGGGCCCGGTGCACAGATACGACGGCGCATATTTGCACTTACGCGGCTTATCTCGAGATACGTCGGCGCAAGTGCTTTGTGAATCCGGGCCAATATATTTCTTGTTTTAAAGTTTTCTAAAACATTTACAATTTTCCCCAATTTTATCACCAACCTCCAAGCTTCTATAAATCTATTATTTGATCATAGGAATAAATGTAGCTGTGTGTGAGACACCAAATCTTGAAAAAAAAAGTGGCTAACAAAAAAGGGAAAATGGTCAGTAATGCCCCATACACACGATCGGAATTTTCGATGTAAAAAGTCCCATTTCAACCGTGTGTGTGTAGCGCCCCCTTACTTTCAGTATGGGCACTACGCTAAAGTTAGTGGGGAATGGGAGAGTTATTTTGCTCCCATTCACAATTTTCATTGCTGTCATTCCAGAAATGTCCTGTAGGTCAGTGTTGTCAGGTGTTGTTTCCCCCCCTGGGCAACAGGTGGCGCTAGAGGGGTTCTGGCAGAGCAACTTTCCCCAGCAGCCAATTAGAAGAGTTTTCCCCTTACGGAGCATACTGGGGAGGGGTATATCTGTGGCAGACGCCATCTTTATTGGTTCTTCCCGCGGGTTCCATGTTCCAGGTGTGGCATCCACCTTTAGGGTGTGCGCATCCAATGGACCCCGGCGATGGCCTTCCAGGCCGGGGTCCAATGCTTCGCGGAGCTCTACGTTGCTGAGAGGGACCCCAGTGACTTACTGGGTCCCCAGTTCTATTGAGAGGATCCCAGGCTGGATGCCGTTCGAATGGGCGGTCGTGTGTTTTGATATATCTGAAATGTATTTAGCAGCTTAACCACTTGCTTACTTGGCACATATACCCCCCTCCTGCCCAGGCGAAATTTCAGCTTCCGGCACTGTGTCGCTTTAACTGACAATTGCGCAGTCGTGCGACGTGGCTCCCAAACAAAATTAACGTCCTTTTTTCCCCACAAATGGAGCTTTCTTTTGGTGGTATTTGATCACCTCTGCGGCTTTTATTTTTTGCGCTATAAACAAAAAAAGAGCGGCAATTTTGAAAAAAAAATCAATATTTTTTACTTTCTATAATAAATATCCCAATTTTTTTTTAAAAACATTTTTTTTTCTCAGTTTAGGCCGATATGTATTCTTCTACATATTTTTGGTAAAAAAAAAAATCGCAATAAGCGACTGGTTTGCCCAAAAGTTATAGCGCCTACAAAATAAGGGACAGAATTAATATTTTTTTTTTATTATTTTTTTTTTACTAGTAATGGCGGCGATCTGCGATTTTTATTGGGACCGTGACATTATGGCGGACACGTCGGACACTTTTGACACATTTTTGGCACCATTCACATTTATACAGCGAGCAGTGCTATAAATATGCACTAATTACTGTATAAATGTGACTGGCAGGGAAGGGGTTAACACTAGGGGGCGAGGAAAGGGTTAAATGTGTAGCCTAGTGAATGTTGGGGGAGGGGACTGACTGGGGATGAAACCGATCTGTGTCCCTATGTACAAGGGACAAAGCATCGGTCTCCTCTCTCCCTGACAGGATGTGGATCTGTGTGTTTACACACACAGATCCACGTCCTTGTCTGTGTATCTGCCGATCGCGGGTGCCTGGCGGACATCGCGGCCGCCAGGCACGCGCATCGGCATCTCATTGATGAGGCGGGCATGCGCGCGCCGCCAGCGGCGCCGCTCGTGCACCCACCAGTGGCTGGAGGCCGTATATAGACTGCCTCCCGGCAATTGGGATCCACACTGCGGCCGTACAAAGTCGTACGGCCGGCAGGAAGTGGTTAAAGGAGTTGTAAAGGTAAAAAAAAATAGCTTCCTTTACCTTAGTGCAGTCCTCCTTCACTTACCTTATCCTTTGATTTTTCTTTTAAATGTCCTTACTTCTTCTGAGAAATCCTCACTTCCTGTTCTTCTGTCTGTAACTCCACACAGTAATGCAAGGCTTTCCACCTGGTGTGGAGAAAGCCTCTTGAGGGGGGAGGGGGCGAGCAGGAGTGTCAGGATGCCCACTAACACACAGCTCCTTTCTCTATCTGCAAAGTAGAGAGTGTCCTGACTTGCGTGCTCTCCCCCTCCCCCAGGGCTGGATTTGCTCTCCCTGCTGCCCCAAGGCCAGGTTCCACAATGCATCCCCTCCCTGCCAACCGATCCACCCCCCCCCCCCTCCAAATCAACGGAGAATGGCAACTGGTTAGTTCAAATATTTTTTTATTTTTTATCACTTTTTTTTTATTTTGTAGCTTGTCGTTTACTTTTTTTTATTTTTGTATAATTTTCTTATTTATTTTAATATTATTTTTCTTATTCTTCACTTTTTAATACATTTTTTGTTTTTATAATTTAATTATTATTTCTTATTTTTATTTTTTTTATCAATTTTTTTCACTTAACTTAATTGCTATCACACAGGAGAAAGCAATTCCCTGTGTGATAGCAATTGGAGGTGACAGGTTCTCTTTATTGACCCTGTCACCTCCAAAACAGGAGTCCTAGAACTGTGCTAGAACTCCTGTCACAGCTGAGACGGGAAGAGCACAGCTCACCCCTTTCACTGTGTACATCGGCGGCGGGGACAGTCACAGGAGACAAACTCGGTGGCCGGGGGGAGGACGGAGTCCCGAAGACAGAGCCAGTAGAGAGAGGTATGTGGGGGGGGAGGGGAGGACAGATGGCAGCACACATTTTACCAGTGATTGCGGTGACATCGCCGAAATCACTTGTTGACGAGCGAGCGGATTCCAGAAAGCAACTTACCGCCCTTAACTAGCCGTTGGGGGATTCCATGCCACTGCCGCCCCTCTGCACCCTGCCGCCCCAAGGCCCGGCCTTGTGGGAAATCCGGACCTGCCCTCCCCCCTCCACACCAGGGAGAAAGCCTTGCATTACTGTGTGGAGTTACAGACAGAAGAACAGGAAGTGAGGATTTCTCGGAAGAAATAAGAACATTTAAAAGCAAAATGGAAGGATGAGGTAAGTGAAGGAGGACTGCACTAAGGTAAAGGAAGCTATTTAGGGAAAACTATTTTTACCTTTACAACCCCTTTAAACTGAAAGTACATTTTGACTTTAATATTTTTCTTGTGGATTTAACCAAATTAAACTTTTTTTTTTTTTTTTTTTTCCATCAGCAGAGGCTAGGACAGCAGATAACCCTGAAACTGCTGCATTTGAAGATGTCATTTTTCCAGCTGCTGGCACAGTACCTATCACACCACCTATTACCTCTACAACTGTGGGCATAAACCCTACAGAAACATACAATATTCCCCGAAGAATTCTTACATTCAATCTTAGCGAACCAGTCTCACTGATAATAAGTGCGTACGTGCCAAGCAAAAACTCCAAAATTGTGCAGGCCTCCCTGGAAATGCTGTCAATGTCAGACATTACATTTAATTTATTAGGACAAGGTAATACGACGAGCCTAAATGAAGCAAATCCTCAGCTAGTCGTCAATGTATCAGTGGTCACTGCAACAGTGGAGACATTGTTTTCTACAGTGTTGACCAACCAGAATCTTTTCTTAACAATTGACATTAGTACCAAATTTAACCTCACAGGTTACATTACTACCAGTGCAACAAACAACTCAAGGGCTAAATTTAGTATCCAGGCAGTTACAACACCGGTTAGCACCACTGCGTTTGATTCACTGGGGTATGATGATAACAATTCTACCTTCGTCGCAATTAGAATTGGACCAAAATTGACAGTACTGACGCCCACCACAACTACCACTACTACTACTACTACTACTACTACTACTGCAACTTCTACTACAGCTATTTCATCAACTATTGAAACTACTGAGCCTCCTTCAACCTGGACCACAACTAGACCGTCAACAACCGAAATAACTGAAACAGCTTCAACCTGGCCTAAAACTACTTCATCCACTATAGAAACGACGGAATGGCCTTCAACCTGGACTACAACTGCTCCATCAACTATGGAAACTACTGAGTCTCCTTCAACCTGGACTATAGCAACCTCACAAATCACAGAAACTACAGAAACCCCTGCAACTACTTCATCAACTACAGAAACTACAAAATTGCCTTCAACCTGGATTTCAACTGTTCCACTAACTACAGAATCCACTGAATCACCTTCAACCTGGACTACAACTACTCCATCAACTACAGAATCACCTTCAACCTGGACTACAACTACTCTATCAACTACAGAACTTACTGAGTCACCCTCAACATGGACTACAACTACTCCATCAACTACAGAACCTACAGAATCACCCTCAACATGGACTGCAAGTACTCCATCAATTACAGAATCACCCTCAACATGGACTGTAACTACTACATCAACTACAGAATCACCCTCAACATGGACTGCAAGTACTCCATCAATTACAGAATCACCCTCAACATGGACTACAACTATTCTATCAACTACAGGATCACCTTCAACCTGGACTACAACTACTACATCAACTACAGAACTTACTGAGTCACCCTCAACATGGACTACAACTACTCCATTAACTACAGAACCTACAGAATCACCCTCAACATGGACTGCAAGTACTCCATCAATTACAGAATCACCCTCAACATGGACTACAACTACTCCATCAACTACAGAATCACCCTCAACATGGACTGTAACTACTACATCAACTACAGAATCACCCTCAACATGGACTGCAAGTACTCCATCAATTACAGAATCACCCTCAACATGGACTGTAACTACTACATCAACTACAGAATCACCCTCAACATGGACTGCAAGTACTCCATCAATTACAGAATCACCCTCAACATGGACTGTAACTACTACATCAACTACAGAATCACCCTCAACATGGACTACAACTACTACATCAACTACAGAATCACCCTCAACATGGACAACAACTACTCCAACTACAGAATCACCCTCAACATGGACAACAACTACTCCAACTACAGAATCACCCTCAACATGGACTACAACTACTCCATCAACTACAGAATCACCTTCAACATGGACTACAACTACTCCATCAACTACAGAATCACCCTCAACATGGACTACAACTACTCCATCAACTACAGAATCACCTTCAACATGGACTACAACTACTCCATCAACTACAGAATCACCCTCAACATGGACTACAACTACTCCATCAACTACAGAATCACCTTCAACATGGACTACAACTACTCCATCAACTACAGAATCACCCTCAACATGGACTACAACTACTCCATCAACTACAGAATCACCTTCAACATGGACTACAACTACTCTGTCAACTACAGAAACTACAGAATCATCTTCAACCCGGACAACTATTCCGTCAACTATAGAAACTACTCAGTCACCCTCAACCTGGACTACAACTACGTCTTCCACTACAAAAACGACTAAATCAACACCAGCCCAGACCACAACAGTATCCTCAACGACCGCTAGTACAAAACCAACAACCACCTTAATTACCACACGTTCTTTAACTACTGCAGGTACAGAAAAAACAGCAACTAGTTCAACACCAATACCAACTTCATCCACAACAATGGCAACTACAACACCAACAACAGCCAGTGCCAGTCCTACAATTAAATGTAATACTGAAACTACTGTTGCATCAACAAGTCAGTCTACCACAGCCTCTCCGCCAAGTAAGTACTAGTAAAGGCTAGTATATCTTCCTCTCATAGTGACTTTTTATAGAGATAAACAATGAGCCTTGAAACACGTCTATTAGAGCGGTATTTAAAAAAAAAAATCAGAATCTGTGTTCAGGCGATACACTATTATAATAAAATATTTATAATGTGCATGTTTACAATGTACCGTATTTATCGGGGTATTGCGCGCTCCGGCGTATAGCGCGCACCCCTAAAGTGGACCCGCATTCCTGTAAAAAAAAAAGATTTTAGTACTTACAGTTTTGGTGTCTTGCGCGGCGTCCATCGGCGGCCTCGTCGGGTCCGGCGTCTGTCTGCGGCTTCGGTGGTGTCCTCCTTGTCGGGTCCGGCGTCCTTCTGCGGTGTCCTCCCCGCTCGATCCCTGCTTCCCGCGCTGAGTTTGAACTACTGCACCGGCATATAACGAGCGCAGTACACTCGTGTATAGTCGGGCAGGCTCGGCTCCTCGCGGTCACGTCCTGTGCGTCCTGTACGTCCAGGAAGTGACTGCGAGAGGAGCCGAGCCTGCCCGACTATACACGAGTGTACTGCGCTCGTTATATACCGGTGCAGTAGTTCAAACTCGGCGCGGGAAGCGGGTATCAGTGTATATCGCACACCCACGATTTTGCCCTGAATTTCACAGATAAATACGGTTACTGAAATTTTCCTTTAATAATATAATATTACATAATATAAAAAAAATCACAGTTGTTCTGCTATAGCCTCCTTACAGATTACAAGGTTAAATCAGTATTAGTATTAGTATTTGGTATTAAACCAAACAACTAAAATGTGATACATTGCAGCTTACTAACCATTAGATGTGGTGGCTGCATTGTTTGTTTTTTTTTTGTTTTTTTTTTTTGGGGGGGGGGGGGTTCCCTCTGTTATCCCATGGTGATCTGCACAGTAATACACTTCATGTACTAGAGTACCTACACTCTGGATAAATGAGCACAAGGGGCAGATCTAAAGAGCAACATTGTCAGTCTGGGGGGGGAGTGATAAAAGGACTAGCAGATTTAAATACACCAACAAATACAATAACAAAGTCCAGCTAACACTTTATGAGCAGTTACAGCAAACAGTTTTTTCTTTTTTCTTTTGGGGCAAAGGTGTTTGGGGCCCTGCCAGTGTTAAATGGTTCATCCCTGTAACAACCGTGTGTTGTTTTGAAAAGCAACAGACTAAGGGCTCTTTCACACGGGCGGCCCGTTCAGGTCCACCTGCCAGTTTTTTAGGCGGACCTGAACGGGCGCTCCGTGCTCCTCTATGGAGCCGCGGATGTCAGCGGTGACATGCCCGCTGACTTCCGACCCGCTCCGATCCGCCAAAGTGTGACGGAGGAAAAACCTACTTTTCCATCCGTCTGGCAGATCGGATCGGGTGAACACGGACAGACGGTTCCCCCCATAGGGGAGAGCGGAGAAAAGACAGGGCGGTCCCTGCACAGTGTGCGGGGACCGCCCTGTCATCCGCCGGCTCAGCGGGGATCAACAGAGCAATCCCCGCTGAGCAAGCGAAAGTTCACGGAGCGGATCATTACTGATCCGCCCCGTGTGAAAGGGGCCTTACTGGCTGGATCACCAGATGAAAAAAGAAGAAAGGACAACTAAAAAGGAACATTATTGCAGCCATCACATCTAAGAATTGGTAAGCTATATATAATAAATGTTGGGGCTTAACCACGTAAGGACCCCCTACTGATTATATTCGTCGGCAGAATGGCACAGCTGGGCACAGGCACGTACAGATACGTCGCCTTTAAGAGCCCAGCCGTGGGTCGCACCGTGTACAAAGCTCTGTGACCGCGCCCGCGGGACCCGCGGACCCGATCACCGCCGGTGTGCCGCGATCGGTCATAGGAGCTGAAGAACACACCTTCCCCGTTCTTCACTGTGGCAGTGACACTGATCGTCTGTTCCCTGATATAGAGAATGACGATCAGTGATGTAACGCCTACAGTCACACCCCCCTACAGTAAGAATCACTCCCTTAGGGCACACATAACCCCTTAGCGCCACCTAGTGGTTAACCACTTCACTGCCATTGTCATTTTCACAAAAAGGCCCCTTTCACACTGGGGCGTTTTTCGAGCGTTATTCGAGCGAAGCCTCATCTGCATACCAATGTGCTGGTAAAGCACCGCTAAGACCCTAACGTTTGAGGGCGTTTTTGCAATGCCTCAGTGTGAAAGGGTAAGGCGTTTTTACAGCGCTTTCAATTCATTTTAATGGAGAGGGGCGTTTTTGGAGCGTTTTTTTTAGCGCCCAAAGGCTGCTCCAAAGATGCTGCTTGCAGAACTCAGTGTGAAAGGGTCCATTGAGATGCACGGAGAGCGTTTTATGAGTGTTTTAATAGCGCTATTTTTAACGCTAAAACGCTGTAAAAACGCTTCAGTGTGAAAGGGGTCTTGCTGTGAAAATGACAATGGTCCCAAAAATGTGTCAAAAGTGTCCGATGTGTCCGCCATAATGTCGCAGTCACGAAAAAAAATGTTTTTAATAAAAATGCCATAAAACTATCTTCTATTTTGTAAACGCTATAACTTTTGCACAAACCAATCAATAAACGCTTATTGCGATTTTTTTACCAAAAAATATGTAGAAGAAAACGTATCGGCCTAAACTGAGGGGAAAAAAAATGTTTTTTGGGGATATTTATTATAGCAAAAAGTCAAAAATATTGATTTTTTTTCAAAATTGTCGCTCTATTTTTGTTTATAGTGCAAAAAATAAAAACCGCAGAGGTGATCAAATACCACTAAAAGAAAGCTCTATTTGTGGGAAGAAAAGGACGTCAATTTTGTTTGGGAGCCACGTCGCACGACCACGCAATTGTTAGTTAAAGCGATGCAGTGCCGAATCGCAAAAACTGGCCAGGTCCTTTACCTGCATAATGGTTAATACAGCTTTAAAGCAGGACTTTGGAGAAAAAAAAGGTCTTCTGCAACCCCCCACCCCCCCATAAAAAATAAATAAAAATCACCAAAATTGTTCAAGAAGATTGAGCACCAGCCACCACTGAATATAACAATAACATTCTCTGCCCACATTCAAGTTTAGAATAAGTTAGTATCATTAAATATTATTTATAATTATTACATATTTTAAAGGTCTAGTGTTACTCTCAAGCATTATAAGCAGATTATTAATATACACATTAGTGGGCAATATAACTAAACTGTATTTTTTTTACCACACAGCACCATCTCAATACCTATCCGTGTGGTTTATCATTGCCATATCTGTTTTAGCTGCCTTTGGTACAAGTCTTCTTTTCACACTTCTGGTTCTGGTAAGATAATGTTTATTATTTAAAAAGGATCTTTGCAAACTAATGACCTATTTGATAAGTTAAAGTACAATGGGGCAGATCCACGTAGATCGGCGCTTTTCTCCGCCGGGCGTAGCGTATCTAAGATACACTACGCCGCCGTAACTTTTTTTTTTTTTTTTTTTCGAATCCTCAAAGAATTCGCGCCGTAAGTTACGGCGGCGTAGTGTATCTTTGGCGGCGTAAGGGCGCGGAATTCAAATGGATGTGATGGGGGCATGTTTTATGTAAATACGTCGTGACCCGACGTAAACAACGTTTTTTTTTAATGGCGCATGCGCCGTCTGTGGGGGTATCCCAGTGCGCATGCTCGAAATTAAACCGGAACAAGCCAATGCTTACGACGGTGACGTCATTCTACGCAAATCCCTATTTGCGAACGACTTACGCAAACAACATAAAAAATTCAAATTTCGACGCGGGAACGACGGCCATACTTAACATTGAGTACGCCACCATATAGCAGCTTTAAGGCCTCGTACACACGAGAGGATATCCGCTGGAAACGGTCTGCCGGACCGTTTCCAGCGGATAAATCCTCTGGCGGATTTTGGATCCATCAGATCGAAATCCCCGCGGAATACATCCGCGGTGACGTGGCCGCGCCGTCGCCGCGACGATGACGCGGCGACATGCGCGACCCTGGAAGGTAAATACTTCCACGCATGCGTCGAATCATTACGACGCATGCGAGGGATGGGAGCGGACGGACTGATCCGGTGAGTCTGTACAGACGACCGGATCAGTCCGCTGGACTGGATTCCAGCGGATAGATTTCTTAGCATGCTAAGAAATTTTTATCTGCTGGGAATCCGTCGGCTGGATTTTTATCCGCTGGGAAATGTCCGCTAGGCCGTACACACGACCGGATCTATCTGCTGGAACTGATCCGCGGATCAATCCCAGCGGATAGATCCGGTCGTGTGTACGGGGCCTAACTATCTGCCGGAAAAAGCCGAACACAAACGACGTAAAAAAATGCGCCGGCCGGACGTACGTTCGTGGATCGCCGTAACTTGCTAATTTGCATACTCGACGCAGAATTCGACGGAAACGCCACCTAGCGGCCGGCGGAAAAAATGCACCTAAGATCCGACGGCGTACTAAGACGTACGCCTGTCGGATCGATCCCAGATGCCGCCGTATCTTGTTTTGTAGCGTAATTCTTTTGTGGATCTGCCCCAATGACTGCACGCATACAATTGCTGGCATCAAAGTGAACAGGTGGAAAGGTGCTATGGACTATGAAAATCTACAGACGCACATTAAAACCTCCCAGTCCCATCTATTAGAAGGTTTTGCCTTGTTTATCCCAAAATGGACACTATTGTCACAGGTGTTAAACAGGTAAAATGATTTACTACAGGTATTTATACAGTGCTGCCAACTTGCACAGAGCTTTACATATATATTGTATATACAGTACATTGTATACATCAGTTCCAGAAACAGAAAAACACACATGGATTTCTTCAGAATAATGCTGGCCTTACATGGGTCGAATTTCGAAATAACTTTCTTTCGAAAACCAGGAAATTTGTGCGGTTTTGATCCGATGGTGCCACCATTGATTTTCGAAATTCGACCGACGAAACCTTCAATTTCACCTCATGTTCCTACAGAAAAGAATATTCGTGTCTGGGAATTTTCTTTTCTTGCACATGCCGATTTCTTTTTCGACTACATTTCTCGCACGATTTTCCCATCATTGATTAGAAAATTTTTTGTTTTATCAAAAAATATCCAACATGTTGGATTATTAAAATTCGATGCCCGCACGAAAAGCGGCTGTTGCTGCAGCCCACTAATGGTGGCGAAATACAAACGAAAATTCATAGATAAGATTTTCGAGAGAAAGTTCTTTCGAAATTCGACCCATGTATGGCCAGCTTTACAAAGTAAACAGTAAACAGATAGGTAGCATGCAGGAGACGTTTGGCCTAAACACAACCACAAAGCTGCTGTATCACAGCTGCCCCCCTTCACAACTCCTTTACAAATGAATGCTCCATTATTGGCTGCTGGGCCCCAAGAGCCATATAAAAAGTACCATAGGGTCAAAATTTGGGCACCAGTGGTTATATTAAGATGAGATGGTGCATCCATAAGGACATACACCATGCCATTTTATATATTTGATGCATGCTGATTGGCCCATTCACGTATACCCTGGAAGTGTACTGGCAAGACAGCCAAAGTGCCCCTCAAACAGTTTGCAAGGAGATTTATTTGGCCAATGATAAATCACCAATTTCAGGTCAGGGGAACAACCCCAGCCATCGTTATCCACTACAAAGGCTTGCACACTACGGCCCCTTTCACACTGAGGAGTTTTTCAGGCGGTACAGTGCTAAAAATAGCGCCTACATACCGCCTGAAAAACTCCTGCCCAGCCTTCTCAATGTTAAAGCCTGAGGGCTTTCTAACTGAGGCGATGCGCTGGCAGGAGATTAAAAAATCTCCTGCAAGCAGCATCTTTGGAGCGGTGTGTATACCGCTCCTTCTCCGCTCCTTCCCATTTAAAACAATGGGAAACTGCGGTAATACCGCCCGTAATGCGCTTCTGCAGAGGCGCATTGTGGGCGGTATTAACCCTTTATCGGCCGCTAGCGGGGTTAATACCGCACTGCTAGCCAACGAATCCAGCGGCAATTTCGAAGGTATAGCGCCGCTATTTTTAGCGGAACTATACCGCCACTGCACCTCCACTGCCCCTTGTGAAAGGGGCCTAAGGATATGCTACCAAATACTGTACATCTAGAAACAGAAGAAATTTAACAAATAACTTGCAATCCACAGTATGCAAAATACAACATGTTTAAACATCTTTTTAAAACAAATTACTTTTATCACTGCTAGGTGTTTTGCTCAACTAACTTAATCAACTCTAATATCCATATTTATATATATTTTTTTCTTTAGATTATAAGGATGCTGTGGAAAGCCAGAAGGCCAACTGGAAAGTACAATCCTCCTGCATCTCAGAGTATCTAAAAGAGGACTTATCCATTCCTTGTCATGTCATAGCTGATATTCACTACACAGAAGTCTAATGCCGCGTACACACGATCGGAATTTTTGACAAGAAAAGTTTGATGTGAGCTCTTGGTCGGAGATTCCGACTATTTGTAGGCCCCATCAGACATTTTCTGTTGGAATTTCCAACAGCAAAAATTTGAGAGCTGGTTCTCAAATTTTCCGACGGGAAAAGTTCATGTCAGAAATTCTTATGCAATTCCAACGGAATGGTCAGAGTCATTGAACTTTTTTTCGGCTCGTCGTAGTGTTGTACGTCACCGTGTTCTTGACGGTCGGAATTTCCAACCACATTTGTGTGACCGTGTGTATGCAACACAAGTTTGAGCCAAAATTCAGTCGGAAAAAAATCCACGGATTTCTTGTCGAAATTTCCGATCGTGTGTACGCGGCATAACTCATTTAACATTATTATTGTATTAAGAGAAACAGACGCTCTCTTTTTGTGAACTGTATTTTAATTCAATTGAATAATGTCAGGATGGCTGACAATAAATGTGGTGTGAACAGATTATGAATCTGTATAAGACTGTGAATAGTTAGGTGTCGCTGGCTTGCAGTTTTTGCCACAAACTCTGGTAAGTATTTTTTTCATATATCCTGCTATTATGATATATTCTTTTCACACAGAACTGATGTGCTCAGCTTAAGTGGACATTGTTTAGGCAGAATGCCTAAACCCAACTCCAAGAAGTAAAATTTAAAAGGAACCCATTCAGTGGAGCCGCCATCACTGCACTGCAAGGGGTAAACTCTCTTTATGTCTAGGGGTGCATAAATAAGATATAAACACGGATGTCCCGTACACACGATCGGTTTTCCCGGCAGTAAAAAGTCCACCGGGAAACAGTAGGGAAAGCCAAGAACCTGCTCAGCAGGTTTTTCCCCCTACACACGGTCGGTTTTCCTGGCAGGAAAACTGCCATGAGAGCTTTGGCCGGGAAATCTGGCCGTTTGTATGCTCCACCGCATTGTTTTCCATAGGAAAACTGCTGAAAAAAAAGACCGTCGGTTTTTCGAACAAGAAAACTGACATGGAGCATACACACGGCCAGTTTTCCTGGACAAAAGCTGTCATGGCAGTTTTCCGACCTTAAAACACATCACTCCAAATTCCTGGAGTTGGGATTTAAGTTTTGCCATGCAGTGCAGCTGAACCCCTAGGGTCCATTTCACACGGGGGGCCCAGATCACCCACAGCATGTTCCATATGAGGGTCTGTTCTTCACTGCTATGAGGATGACTACTTCCACTGGCCACCACCACTTCCAACCAGATTAACACAATGTACCTTGTATCCAGGACCTTTTCCACCATGTATTGTGTCATGACTTGGACCCTTCCAGCTACCTTCGGCCTAACTGTGTTCTGGCCCATAAAAAGACACTTTAGGTTTAAATTCAATTAATCTACATCTGGTACAGTATAAAGTCATTGTTCCCTTACTGGTCAGTGCTCAAGGCCCATAGGGAAGCCCACACAGGAAACCAACACAAATCCACTTACCCTTCCACTGCGTTCTTCCTGTCCAAGGTACACAATAATTTTCTGTCCTCTTAAGCTCCACCGACCCCAAGGGTCACATCCTATAAAGGAGGGACTATTAGCTACAGAACAAGTTTACTGCTTCCCACATCTCTCCTTACTTTCATTAGGACATGTTCCCGGGCCATGAATAATAGCACTGACCAACCAGAAAATGCTAAATATATATTGTTAAGGCAACATAGCAATTAAAAAAAATAATCAACATGGCATCAACGGTAGAAATCTGCAAACACCATCAAAGAACACTTTGTACAGGAATATATTCACAGTAAACCACAGGACTCTTTATAAGCAATAACAACTTGTTCCACGTGTCCCCCTTAGGCCCCGTACACACCAGCGGATCTGTCCGATGAAAACGGTTTTCATCGGACATGTCCGCTGCAGGATTTTGGTCTGATGGCTGTACACACCATCAGACCAAAATCCCTGCGGAAAACAAACGCGGTGACGTGTCGCGACGTGCGCGACCCTGGAAGGTCAATGCTTCCACGCATGCGTCGAATCACTTCAAAGCATGCGAGGGATGGCGGCCGATCGGACATATCCGGTGAGTCTGTAAAGACGACCGAACATGTCTGCTGAAACTGGTCAGCGGACCAGTTTCAGCAGACATGTTCGGTCGTGTGTACGAGGCCTTAGATTTAATACCTTGGGCCAGAAAAAATGGCCCACTTGCCCAACCGAGGATTCAGAAGTTGGAATTGGGTCCCCTGTCCGGGGATGCTACCTGTACCTTTTCTAGAGTTATCGGTTTAGTGGATGCCTCCAACAGGATCTCCTCACATGCCATTCCATGATCCACAGAAATCAAAAGGTTCAGCTTTTTCCAAAAGCAGAGTGAATAAGAAAGCACATCAGTGGCCACACTATGCCCACAGGGATACAACAAGGGTCACACGATCACAGTCAAGGCATAGCAGGACAAATGAGTCCTTCATTCCCTGGTTGCATATGGCATAGCATGAACTGCAGTCCCCAAGGGCCATCACAGTTCCAGAAAAACTGAACCAACATATTCCTTGGGGACGTGCCTCAGTTGTCCTATATGGCAATCCTGCCATCTTGATCCCAGCAAAAGAAAGCCAATGGCATACACATGTCCTGCTGCCAATTCTCTTCCACATGCATGTACTGATACATAACTCCATGCCTCTTTATATACAGCACTGCCTCTTTTCCCAGGTTCTCGTGCTTTTTTGAGGCTTCCACAAACTTAAAGCATTTTCTGAATTTTTCCAAGGTCTTCCCCGCCTCCCACTAATGTCATCTTTTGTTCGGAGGGTGATCCTGCCAACTGTACAAAGTGTTGGCAAGTCATTACACATTACCAGCTCTCAACAGTTTGGTAGACCACCCAAATACAAGGCTGTCCTGGGGCCTAAAACTTCAGCCCACAACGCCTCATAGCCCACACAGACTGCACTGTCTGCCAACTTGTGTATGGACGGTGGGTTGAACACCTTTCCATCCCCTGGTCCACTATAGCACTGATCCATAAATGGTTGGGAGTACTCACATTGCAGGGTCCTGCATTCCTCCACGTATTCAAATTCAGAGCTCCAACAGTCCAGCTGAGTACCTTGGGCCCATGTCACATGATGTCCATAAAGGATATTGCTCTTCACTACTAGGAGAGCAACTTTTTCTTCTTGCCACTACCACTTCCAACCCAACCCATTGTTTACTTTGTATCCAGGACCCTGTCCACCAGCACCCGTGTAATATAACACAAATAACGTATAACACAATAATTAGCTGTCAGGCATCCTCTGGAATAACATTACTCCAGACAGAAGCAAAATTCTCTCCTAGGCCCCATCCACCTTATATAAGAGATCCTGCCAGAGGGGCGGGGACAACTGGACACTTCCTGTAAAGGAGAGACCCTTAGCTAGGGAATAGGTTAACCCCTTCCTATGGGCATTGATTTCATCCTAGAGAATATGTATATTAAAGCTGGGGGATCAATATGACAGCCGGGCAAATACACATTTCAAAAGGAGGTCAGGAATGAAAAGCCCCATAGTTCAACCATGACATATTTTTAAGCTGATGAATGAATGATGAAGCTGATGAATGAATGAATGGAACTTTGTATTCATTAATACATCATGCAAGCAGTGTAAGTACCTTAATTTGACTTGGTGTGCACCTCTTAAGGTCCCTGTACAGCAGAGCTCAGACTATGAGAAGGGAAAGCAGCCCCAATGAGTTGTGCTGTGAAGTTCATGTGCAAAGACGAAGCATGCTAAGGAGAGAGCAGAGTAACAAAGAGATACACTCATTGGTGTGCTGCTTCCTCTTCAATGTCCAGTCACACCTGCTTGCCTGGAGTTCATCTTCAATAGAAATTACACATCATGAATCCGCCAACACAATCCACCAATCTGTAAACCAATGTAATATGGAGACTGTGGGTACCACCAACACTCTTCCACCAATCTATGAACCAATGTAATATGGAGAATGTGGGTACCACCACCACCAATCTGTATACCAATGTAATATGGTGAATGTGGGTACCACCACCACCATCCCACCAATTTGTATACCAATGTAATATGAGGACTGTGGGTACCACCAACACCATTCCACCAATCTGTGAACCAATGTAATATGGAGACTGTGGGTACCACCAACACCATTCCACCAATCTGTAAACCAATGTAATATGGAGAATGTGGGTACCACCACCACCATTCCACCAATCTGTAAACCAATGTAATATGGAGAATGTGGATACCACCACCACCATCCCACCAATCTGTAAACCACTGTAATATGGAGAATGTGGATACCACCACCACCATTTCACCAATCTGTAAACCACTGTAATATGGAGAATGTGGGTACCACTACCACCATCCCGCCAATCTGTAAACCACTGTTATATGGAGAATGTGGGTGCCACTACCACCATCCCACCAATCTGTAAACCACTGTTATATGGAGAATGTGGGTACCACCACCACCATCCCACCAATCTGTAAACCACTGTAATATGGAGAATGTGGGTACCACCACCACCATTCCACCAATCTGTATACCAATGTAATATGGTGAATGTGGGTACCACCACCACTATTCCACCAATCTGTATACCAATGTAATATGGTGAATGTGGGTACCACCACCACCATCCCACCAATCTGTATACCACTGTAATATGGAGAATGTGGGTACCACTACCACCATCCCACCAATCTGTAAACCACTGTAATATGGAGAATGTGGGTACCACCACCACCATCCCACCAATCTGTAAACCACTGTAATATGGAGAATGTGGGTACCACCACCACCATCCCACCAATCTGTAAACCACTGTAATATGGAGAATGTGGGTACCACCACCACCATCCCACCAATCTGTAAACCACTGTAATATGGAGAATGTGGATACCACCACCACCATTCCACCAATCTGTTAACCAATATATTATGGAGAATTTGGGCATCATACATATGCAATGATATTTCTATTTTGGAAAGAAGGAAAAAAGAGGTGCTGAATGCTTTTTTTTTCTTTTTCTTTCCTCAACAACCTGACTGTGCCAGGCCACCCCTTTCATTCTGTAGATTTGACTTCTTTCGATCATGAAGGTTCCCCATCACATGCAGGCAGAGGCGGCTCTCTAATTAGGCAAATTAGGCGGTCACCTAAGGCCTCGCACTCACAGGGGCCTTGGGGCTGCCTAATTTGCCTGTGATCAATACTAATGTCGGCGTCATCGGATCTCTCTATTACCCCTCTCTCTTTCTCACCTCCCCCTCTCTATCCCCTCTTGCATTGACTGAATATGTCTGATGGGTGAGGAGGGTGCCCTGGAAGTGGTGCTGATCACCTGTGTGCTAGATCCATGCATTTTCTGCAGCCATTTTTCTTGCTTGAATTATTTTCCCATTATGGGTGTGAGTTTGCCTAAGGCCTCACAAAGCCTAGAGCCGCCTATGCATGCAGGCTTTTCCATAGCTGCATGTTATAATGTACAGCACCTCCCTGACCTCTCCCAACAGCAATTATAGCTAGAGAAGTACAGAGGCCCAATGATTTGGGTCACTGGATCTAAAATAAGATTTGTAATGAAAAGAGAAAGGTTTTACTTAATCACGTCAGTAGTATATTGGTGAAGGGGGAAAGAAAGAAAGGCAAAAGTTGCCCAATCAGAATGGCCCAGCTTCAGGGCTGAACAAGGGCACTGAAATCTGCTGTAGGCATGGCAAGGCACCTCTTGTTACCCATCAGCAGTTCTTATTTAAAGTAACAAAGTCACTTTAATCTTCCTATGTTATACCAGCTTTTGCAACATACAGTACTTTTACTGTGGATGGATAAAGTATACATAATCATTAAAATTATTATATTCTAATCAACCAAAATAACACATTAATGCCATAAGTGGTTTCTTTCAAACGCTGAAAAATTATAATATGTAATTCATGCATTTATGGTGAAGTTTTGTCCCCAAAAATGACCTGAAAGTGACATGGTCACCCAGCTACTGTCCGTCTATTGGGTAAATATCTGTGGAATAAATCTGCATGGTGCTTATCAGACAGTGGCATTGTTTGTTTGTGGGCTCTGGGAAGTGATAATTCTGTAAAATGGGACAAAGTTTAATTGTAATGAAAATGCTGTTTGTTATGTGCTATAAATGATTAAATATTAAAATAAATTTTGACCAACACAATGAAATTTGCTTTTCTGATGTGCATTTATGATATTATAGCATTTTCCCTGCACATTATTGAATAATTTAGTGCACTTTACCATCTTCACTATTTCTTTTTTTGTCCAATTTATCCAAAAGAGCCCTTGGTTGATTAAAGAATTCTAGGTATTTGTAATGATCAGGGGTTAACACCGTTTACGATATTCCATTCCACCAACCCAAGACAGCTTATCCGACACTCCAACAATCCAGCAGACAGGACCCATTCCATTCCCCAGAATAACGAGACACACAGCTCTGTTTCTGGTTCCAAAACGAATGAATACTTTAATGGTAAACTCAGCTGGTTATATACAGTTAGAAACCAAATCTGGACAATAACTCAATTCCACCCACAACTTGACGCAATGGGTGCTTCAATACACATTCCGTTAAATAATGACATTCAGATGAGCTAATTACTAATCAATTCCCAGACGGTCTGGCTCTGCGATAAGTTATCCTCACCTGCTACACAAAAAACATTCCTAGTAAACATAATTGACATGCTTATCCACTACACCTGAAAGGTCAGACATCTGACCTTTCAGACTAGTCTGCCAACACATATCTATCATCAATCGAACTTTCACACAATACAGGGTTAGTTAGCATAGCACCATGAAATATCTTAGGAGCCAGGCTTAATTAACACAATAGACAATAGAATGCAAACACAGCAAGCTTTTATCACTACAGGTAGACTTAATTAGCACCTCAACAGTCTACGTGTCCCCACATGAATGAGTCACTCTGCTATTGACCCGTTGCTGTCAGAATTAACCACCTGTAATATTTCAAGATATCCTGCAATACATGAATTATCATTACTGTCCCATCTCATGTAATCCGAGATATCATTTCCCAGTCATCCTATGCCCCTAGTGAACATAGTATGACCCTAGACCCAAGAGTCATTAGTGAAGCTGGCACAGGAGTACCCCGCATCCTTCAAAAGTCTCTGGGTATCACGGGCCATTCCGTTACAGTATTGATATTTTATACCACTGTATACTCACTTGAATGAATGGCTGCATGTATCAAAGCAGCCTGCACATTCTATGAATTAACAGCGATAAGCTCCCATCTATCAGCAGCATTAGTTCCTTTACCAACCTTGTGCTGTACCATACTTTGCCACTAGGGGCAGTTTCTTTGAAGTCATGGAGGAATGAAAACAATCTTAAAGACCGGCGCGAAATAGAAGGGTATATACAGGTGCATCTCGAAAAATTTGAATATCATCAAAAAGTTCATTTATTTTAGTAATTCAGTTCAAAAAGTGAAACTCATATATTTTATTTAGATCAGGGGTCTCCAAACTGTGTCCCGAGGGCCATATGTGGCCCTTTGCTAGCCTTTATCCGACCCTCGGACACTATCCCTCTCACTGATATGAGGTACTATTCCTTCCACTGACACCAACAAGGAGGCACTATTTCTTCCACTGATACCAATGATGGGATACTGTTCTTCCTATTAATAGGGGCACTACTCCTCCTCCTACTAACCCCCAACCCTGAGGCCATAGTTATTCTCACTGATGCCAAGCCCAGGATATTTTTTGCCCCCGCTGACCACAGTCTGGCCCTTCTAAAGTCTGAGGCCCCATACACACGACCGAGTTTCTTGGCAGAATTCAGCCAGAAACTCGATCGGAGCTGGATTCTGCCGAGAAACTCGGTCGTCTGTACACTTTTCACTGAGGAAGCCGACAAGGAACTCGTCGGGCCAAATAGAGAACATGTTCTCTATTTCCTCGTTGTTCAATGAGGAAAGTTGGCCCGCCGAGATCCTCGGCGGCTTCAACACAGAACTCGACGAGGAACTCGATGTGTTTGGCACGTCGAGTTCCTCGGACAATAAACTGGCCCTTTGTTTGAAAAGTTTGGAGACCCCTGATTTAGATGCACTACACACAGACTGATATATTTCAAGCATTTTTTTTTTTTTTTTTTTGATGATGATTATGGCTTACAGCTAGTGAAAACCCCAAATTCAGTATCTCAGAAAATTTGATTGCATAAGACCAATAAAAAAAGCATTTTTAATACAGAAATGTTGGCTTCCTGAAAAGTATGTCCATGCTATGATAGCGGCCTTCAGCTCGTCTGCATTGTTGGGTCTGGTGTCTCTCATATTCCTTTTGACAATACCCCACAGATTCTCTATGGGGTTTAGGTCAGGCCAGTTTGCTGGCCAATCAAGCACAGTGATAACATGATCATTAAACCAGGTATTGGTACCTGATGATTCTGCCAGTCCCTCCTTTTTTCTGTTAAAAACTGACCACACTAAGCAGGAGAACACAGCATGGTCAGTTCTCAGTGCTCAGTGTACTGCTGCTTCTCAATCTCCCCCCCCCCCCCTCCTGTTCGTATGCAGCTGAGAACAGAGGGAATGTGATCATTTATAAAAAAAAGAAAACATTTATTTATAATGTTTTTATATACTGTATATATATACACATATTTCATATGATGTCCTCCCGGATCGCACCTTGTGCGTGCCCCCCCCCCCCCCCATAGGCACGACAGGCCCCATAGGCGCTATCTGTCACCAGCTGTGTCCACTGAACACAGCCGATGACTGATCACTGTACCAGCTCGCTTTCGGTACCATGTGACCGATGTAACCAATCACAGCAGACCATATGACAGTTGTAAACAATGATTGGCTTCCTTTCAAGCAATGCATTGTGTACATTTGTGTTGCTAGCTGTGATTGGACACAGTGATCACACGGTACAGACCGAGCCATTCACAGCCCATCTGTGCCATGTGATTAGATGTGGCCAAGCACAGCTAATTACAACAAAACAAACTGAATCGATTTCATTCACTAAAATGCTTGCTTATAGCAATTGCTTATTGCTTATGTAATATCAATTATATTTTCAGTAAAATTTCCACCCAGGTTACAGGGTTCCTACATTGTCCGGATCCAGAATTCCTCACACCGGTCACATTTCAGCTGAGCTATTATGTAAGCTATTATCATACAATTCTAAAAGCAATGTTTATTAACATGCGGACATCCTAGATGGCAGCCTTCCCAGACATACCGGGGATAAGCCGCTGATGGAATTGTAAAATGTTTACCTTTTTTCTGCAAAGAATACATTTTCTCCAGTTGTTCTATGAGAGTGCATTACACCTGAACTCCAGGCAGGTCTAAAAGACACAAATGAGCACAGCTTTGTATTTATTAACCCATTAAATAACTGTATAAATAAAAAAGGGAAATTGACAGGAAGCATGGAGGAAAAGAAAGCCACATTGTGTGATTTTGCTAAAAACCAATTGCATTTATTAAAAGAATAAAATCCACAATTTGTATGAGAGCGCAGGCATGTAAAGATCCAGCCAGCGGGCATGATTACGTCACAGGCCTGACCCCACCCAACGTGTTTCGTCACACAGAGTACATCATCAGGAGAGGAAGAGCAGTGGACGAAGAATATCGCAACTTCAGCTTTCCTTCAATGGTCCAACGTCCCTCTCTGGTTCTGGAATCTTCTATTAGGCTTCATCCAAATGACAGGATGCAGCTGTCCTCATTGGCTGGTGCAAGATGACATCCCTCCTGCGCATGTTCAGGAGTGCAGTCATCTCGACACAAGTACTGAAACCCATAGTCGGGAATGCATCAAAACTGGAGCAGCCAGAATCTGGAGCAGCTGTGCACGGTAACCAATCACTTTCTATCTTTCATTTTCAAAGCTTAACTTTACAAGCTAAAGAAGATAGAAGCTGATTGGTTACTATACACAGCTGCTCCAGATTCTTTCTGCTCCAGTTTTGATACATTTCCCGCATAGTAACCAAGTAATTTTTTATTTAACTGCACTTACAAGAGTAAACATTACATTCTGATTGACAGCTGATTAATAGCATATTACAAATGTTCCTAAAAACAAGTCTGCTGATGTTCATATAAATTAAACTCTATGGCCTAGATTCACGTAGGGCAGCGTAAGTGTGGGCGGGCATAGCGTATCGTATTTACGCTACGCCGCCGCAACTTAGAGAGGCAAGTGCTGTATTCACAAAGCACTTGCATCCTAAGTTACTGCGACGTAGCGTAATTGTGCCGGCGTAAGCGCGCCTAATTCAAATTGTGAAGAGGTGGGCGTGTTTTATGTAAATAAAGCATGACCTCACGTAAATGACGTTTTGAATGAACGGCGCATGCGCCGTCCGTGGACGTATTCTAGTGCGCATGCGTCGGATAGAATGCCTAAGATACGTCGAACACTGCCTACGACGTGAACATAACTTATGCACAGCCCTATTCGCATACGACTTACGCAAACGACGTAAAAAGATACGCTTGTTCCGACGTCCATACTTTGCATGGGCTGCGCCACCTAGAGACCTGCTTTATCTTTACGCCGGCGTATGTCTTGCGTAAACGGCGTAACTAAATGCGACGAGTGCACGTACGTTCGTGAATCGGCGTATCTAGCTCATTTGCATATTTGACGCGGAAATCAATGGAAGGGCCACCTAGCGGCCAGCGTAAATATGCACCCAAGATATGACGGCGTAGGAGACTTACACTGCTTGTATCTTGGCAGAATGTATGCGTAACTGATTCTATGAATCAGGCGCATACATACGACGGCGCTCATTCGGACTTACGACGGCGTATCTGGAGATACGCCGTCGTAAGTCTTTGAGATTCTGGGCCTATATGCTGAAAGGAGGAAGTTGTGTTCCTTTATTATTCAAATTTCTTATCTACCTTTAAGTAAGGTGCAGTCAGCCTTCCATCAAAGGACAAGCGTCCGTACTTCGCTATCTAACAGAGGAGAACACAATGTCACATACCAAGATCATGTATGAAAACTGGAGAAAGGGAAAGCATGCCGCTCTGCACGTTTGCTTATGAAGATTATACTGTATATACAGAAATGGGTGTATTTATTACTATTTTGCCAGGTAAAGTAAAAAAAAATTGTATTTTGCTGGTAAATTTTCTTTTGCTCCCATCTTCATTGCCTTCCTTTTTATATATGTGTAAAGCCAACTTTTTTACAGCCATTTTTAAAGTAATACTGACCTCTGGTGAAACAAAAAATTATATTTAACCACTTCAGCCCCAGAAGATTTTGCTGCTCAATGACCAGTCAATTTTTTTGCAATATGGCACTGCATCGCTTTAACTGACAATTGCACGGTCATGCGACGTTGTCCCCCAAAAGAAACTGATGTCCTTTTTTTCCACAAATAGATCTTTCTTTTGGTGGCATTTGATCACCGGTTTTTCTTTTTTGCGCTATAAACAAAAAAAGAACGACAATTTTGAAAAAAACACAATATTTTGTACTTTTTGGTATAATAAATATCCCCATTTTTTTTTTTTTTAAAAAAGCTATTTTTTTCCTCAGTTAGGCCGATATGTATTCTTCTACATATTTTTGGTAATAAAAAGTTATAGCGTCTACAAAATAGGGGATAGATTTATGGCTTTTTTTATTATTATTATTTTTTTTTTTTTTTACTAGTAATGGAAGCGATCTGTAATTTTTATCAGGACTGCGACATTATGGCAGACAGATCGGACACTTTTGACACATTTTTGGGACCATTAACATTTATACAGCGATCAGTGATATAAAAATGCACTGATTACTGTGTAAATGTCACTGGCATGGAAGGGGTTAACACTAGGGGCGATCAAGGAGTTAACTGTGTTCTCTAGTGAGTGTTCTAACTGTAGGGGGATGGGACTGACTAGAGGAGATGACAGATTGCTGTTTCTAGCTAGTAGGAACTCACGATCTGTTTCTCCTCTTCTCACAAAGCAAGGATTTGTTTGTTTACACACACACACATGTCCCTCTTCTGGCTCTCGTGCCTGCGATCACGCATGGCCGGTGGTCATCGGGACCGCCGGCCATGCACATTGGCACCCCCGCAGTGCAGTGGGCGGTCTGCGTGCCTGCTATCCCGCTTAACCACTTCCCGACCAGCCGCCGTCATTTTTTACGATGGCAGGTCGGGTCCCCTGCGCGAGAGCGCGTAATATAACGTCGGCTCTCGCGCAGGCCACTAGGGCCGCGTGGGCACCCCCCGCTCGCCCCCAGACCCCTGTGAGCGTGTGCCCGCGATTGCTCGTTACAGAGCGGGGACCAGGAGCTGTGTGTGTAAACACACAGCTCCCGGTCCTGTCAGGTGGAGGTGGAGAAATGCTGATCTTCTGTTCATACAATGTATGAACAGGAGATCAGTCATTTCCCCTAGTGAGGCCACCCCTCCCTACAGTTAGAACTAGGGTGACCACGTGTCCCGGATTGCCCGGGACAGTCCCGCATTTTGCAGGTCTGTCCCGGGCACCTTCATTCCAGGACAATACAGTGTCCCGGAATAAAACTGACACAGCCACCCCACGGGCCAATCTGATGCCCACAAAAAAAGGGCACCACATCACAGCTTTACTCACTGACAGTACTTGTCCTGGCCAGGAATGCCTGGAGGAGCACAAT